>NC_057713.1:54963698-55015270 GCF_004010195.1 Chiloscyllium plagiosum | reverse complement strand
GGAAAGAGAGGGGGGGTGTGGGTGGGGGGAAGTAAGGGAGGGAGAGATCAATGAACAGGAAACCCTGAGAAGCAAAAGATTCATCTCAGTAACCCTGTGGATAGGAATCACTGAACTGCATTCCCAATTTTTCCTTCTACCCATAACACCATTTAAAAAAAATACCTGAATGCACATGCAAGTACCACTCGTAGAGTTCTCAATTAATTTTTTAATGATATTAATGGATCGGAATGGATGTTGGGGCACTCGTGCCTCAACCTGGTTTAGCACTGTGAATCGTGCTAAGAAACCAGACAGTGCGATAATTTGACCAGCCTGCATTCCCAACCAGAGCGGATCTTGAAGACTTAACTCTATTATTCAAACACAAGTAACTTACTACTCATGATGTCTTTTCTGTTAAAACAATAGCTATCTTTACATTATGATTTACGGTCACTCTCTGCAATCTGTGCTATTCTAATGTTGCACTAGCCTGAATTATGTAAAAATGGAGTCAGAAATCTACTAGGAGAAAGTGAGGACTGCAGATGCTGGAGATCAGAGCTGAAAACGTGTTGCTTGAAAAGCGCAGGTCAGGCAGCATCCAAGGAGCAGGAGAATCGACGTTTCGGGCATGAGCCTGAAGAAGGGTCATGCCCAAAATGTCGATTCTCCTGCTCCTTGGATGCTGTCTGACCTGCTGAGCTTTTCCAGCAACATATTTCGGGTCAGAAATCTAACCAATCATAAATCCAAAGTTTTTACTGATACTACTAATACTTTTTTAGGGAATTTTCCACACAGTTATCTGACATCTGGAAAGCAATTGTGTCAACTACAGGTATCTGAAAGCAGGACTTTCTAGTAGAGTAACAGTTATGAACTGTCAGTCATTGAGTCACAGTTGTACAACATAGAAACAGACCCTTCAGTCTAACCTGTCCATTCTGACCAGATATCCTAAATTAATCTAACCCCATTAATCTAACCTTTCCAATCATATGCCCATCCAGATGCATTTTAAATTTCATAATTGTACCAGCTTCCACCATTTCCTCTGGCAGCTTATTCTATACACATACCACCCTATGTATGAAAAAGTTGTCCCTTGGGTCTCTTTTAAATCTTTCCCCTTAAACCTATGCCCTCTCGATTTGGACTCCCTCACTCTGGGAAAAAATAGGCTATGCACTCTATCCACACCCTTCATGATTTTATAAACCTCTATAAGGTCACCCCTCAGCCTCCAAATCTCCAAGGAAAACATCCCCAGCCTATTCAGCCTCTCCCTGTAGTTCAAACCCTCCAACCCTGACAACACCCTTGCACAAAGTTAAAAATCACACAACACCAGGTTAGAGTCCAACAGGTTTAATTGGAAGCACACTAGCTTTCGGAGCGACGCTCCTTCATCAGGTGGTACCACCTGATGATGGAGCGTCGCTCCGAAAGCTAGTGTGCTTCCAATTAAACCTGTTGGACTCTAACCTGGTGTTGTGTGATTTTTAACTTTGTACACCCCAGTCCAACACCAGCATCTCCAAATCAACACCCTTGTAAATTTTATCTGCACCCTTTCATGTTCAACATCTTTCCTACAGCAGGGAGACCAGGATTGAACTCTGGTTAGGCCACTTTTGGAATACAATGTTCTATACAGCCACAGCATGACATCTCGACATCTATACTCAATGCACTGACCTCTTCCCTACCCAGTCCACCCATGACTCCACTTTCAAGGAACTAGAAGACCTGCACCTCAAGATCTTTTTGTTTGGCAACACTCCCCAGGACCCTACTATTAAGTGCATACATCCTGCCCTGATTTGCCTTAGCAAAATGCAACATCTTATAATTATCTAAATTAATCTCCACCTGCCATATAGGATCAAGGTCTCACAGTACTCTGAGATAACCTTCTTCATTATCCACTACACCATCAATTTTGAAATAATCTGCAAACGTACTAACCATTCCTCCTAGATTCACATCCAAATCATATATATCAATAACAAAAAGCAGTGGACCCAGCACCAACATTTGCGGCATACCGCTGGTCACAGGCCTCCAGTCTGAAAAGTATCCCTCCATCCCCACCCTCTGTCTCCTATCTGGAAGCCAATTTTGTATTCAACTTACTAGCTTTCTCTGGATTCCACATGACCTAACCTTGCTAATCAGTCTACCATGCAGAACCCTGTTGAATGCCTTGCTCAAGTGCATATAGATAACGTTCACCACTGTACCTTCATCAATCTTCGTTGTCACTTCGAAACATCAGGTTAGTCCTTGTCAAAGTTTCCTTCCCCTCATATAATTACTGATTTATCAGAAACTAGCTACTACTTTTGTATTTAACTGTTGTTCAACACCAGTAAATAATTAAAGAACTTTTGATGACGACTATTTAATCGTGTTCTCACCATGGCACAAGGCACCAAATTTTTCACAACTCCATTTCAAACCTAACAAGCGCACTTTAGCAATTTCACAAAAGTGCTATCAACAATCAGTTCAGAAATTTCCCAAAGGTACAGCTCAATACCAAAATATGCTTCAACAAAAAAAAAAATTAATGTAATCAATAACCAACCTGAAAACTATTTGAATAAGGATGTCATCCAGATCATAGATGAAGAGACAAATGAAACATGTTAAATTGTTTCAGTCAGTAACTATAACATTTAAATTTTATTGCATTCTTCAACATAACGTTGTGCAAATAATTTGTCTGTTGTTAAACCTCACAGAGGTAACACACTGGAAATCAAGTCTCACTATTTCCAGAGTCATCACAGAAGTCAAAAGAAAGATTCTCAAAGTACGTAAAGTCCCTCAATGACCTGCTGATAAACTCAGGTCAATTGAAAGTATGGACCAGATTTCTGTACTTAACTAGACTTATTTATTACAAATAACCAGATTCAAACTGCACATGAACTATGAACTTACGACACATAACTCTGTTAGTTAGAACTTTCACTCAAAATTCCCCTACAGATACATATAGACAGCCAAAATAAACATGAGGGTCAGGAATGGAAGCGAGAAAAATATTGGGGAAACAGTTCAATGGCAACAGTCCTCTTAATTTGATAGAGGGTTTCCTTTTATTCCCAAAGTCCTTGAGTTCTCTGGAATGTTTCTTTCAGCTTCTTCCACTTCTGCACAAGGGCATATTGTAACTGGTTCACAAATTATAAAATCTTCTCCTTATTGATTAAAAGTAACAGCTCACAGCAATTCGTAAGAGAAAACCTTCAGGAATTTTACTGAAGAGACACACCACCAGCGCTTCCAGAAGTCTGAGCACCTCTCACCATCATTCATACCGAGAAGCTGCTTAGCTACCCGGGACCAAAACAGTTAGCTGTCATCAGGCTGACGACCTTGGACATTCACAACTGGTCACAGTTCCAAAAACAAATCAGCAATTTGTTGCCAGATAAATCTTACTTTGTATACACACCCCTGTGCCATGCTGTCTCCTCTTTCATCTTTTACACTGTTACTTTGCAAGCTATGGGAAACTTGACCCACAATGAGTTTCAGTGACTTGCATTTTTTTTCAGCAAAGTAAAACAATGATTTCTTAGTCTGTTCTTGTAAAACAGTTCTTTCCCCAAATTAGATCACAATCAAGAAGTAAAATAAAGAGATATGGACTTTACACAGTGCTGCATCTCCTGACTGATTCATATTATATTTGATTATGTATTTCCTGCACTTTGTGAGCAAAAAAAAACAGAAATAGCCTCGCAAATTCACAAATAAAATTTTATAGATGTTGACTGTGAGGTCCACAGTTGGCTGTTTACCTTTTTTTGATAATACGTGTTGCACTCTATTCTGTAGCTTATAACCTATTAAATCTCACCACAAGGCCAAAATATAGGCTTCAATGGATAAGGAACTGGGTGAAAGGTACGATCCAGTACTGGACTCATTTATTAACTTAGTGATATCCTGTCGATTTAGGGTTCTCATGCATATAAATGGCACGGATTGAAAAGTAGTCAAGTTATACTGAATTCGGTCAAACAGTAGAATTGGAAAAGACAACTCAAATTACACGATGCATTGGACAAGATCATTAAGTGCGAACAACAATGGATAATTAATTTTAATGTAGACTGAAACAATGAGCTGCACAGGGTGACACAATAAATACTGCTCAAGTTTATAAAAGCAAACTTTGGAGTCAAAGAAATTCTGACATATCTGCAAAAACCAAAAAAGAATACACATGAGAAGGGATAGGGGTATAAATGTAAGCACCCAATAAGACCACAACTGAATACTGAATCCAGTTCTAGGTGTCTAGAAATGAGAGAGATATTCAAGGGAGGCTATGCAGAAAAGTAGTAAAAGACTTATCCCTAATTTCAGAAATTTGCATTGCAAAGAAAGCTGAGACTTAAGATGTTCAAGTGTGTTTAGACTAAAGAATCTGAAAGATATTTAACAATTAAGATTTAGAGAAGATGAAGCCAGAAAATTGTGATGTTAAATCATGACAGTACAACGAAGAAGGTCCATTGGGAGTCATACTGGAAAGGTCTTGACACAAGCAGCAATAGGTAGATGAAATACACTTCCAGACAAATTATGGAAGAAAATAAACATGAATTAATTTCAGAAATAATTGAATTCTATGATGCTGGTGAGGGTGGGTAGATGGAGATGTGGGTGAAGAGATTTGGATGCGTTGAATTAGTAATTAAATAGGAAAATGCCTTGCTCAATGATAATGATAGTAAGATCTTGTGGATATGTTTTTATATTGCAGCATTGCAATGCCCAATGCAATTCAGCTCAGCTATACAAAATGGTTAAGTCAATAAAGCATTCAAAAAACATGTCTATGAATAGTCAGCTAAGTGCTGATTTTGAATGTGTAAGAGAAAAACAAATATGTAACATGAGCTCAATTTGATGCAGGAAAAAGAAGCCTGGCAAGTTACAGTTTGCCATTAACTTCAAAGCCCATCAGATGGTAAACTGTATGCAGGATGATTTAACAGTTTTATCCAGAAACTAATGAGTGAAAACATCTTTAAAAACCAAGAAGAGAGGTAACTCATGACAGTAGACACATGATCGTGTAACTTATACATAAAATCTCATTTCACTTAAGGACCATAGGCATCCTCTAAAGGGGCCTAGCAAGTACCTCAGTTGTATCAAACTGCTACAAACTCTAAGAAAACAAATAAAACAAGACAAACCTCATGCAGTAAAGTAGACACTGGAAAACAACAGCAAACTGTGCCCTGACAATGCTGCTTAGCCTCTTTATCTGAAGATGACAAAATTGGCGGAGCCATCCTCCACACTATTAAAACAGCAGCATGAAATACTCATTCACAAAATTAAACCTTACAATGTCCCAGACACCACAATCATCATCCTGGATATATCCTAATACAAAACAAAGGCAAAACCATCAGAGGTAGCAGCATCATAGCTGACTGGCAGGAACAATGCCAGGGGTCCTCAACATTGACTCCATTAAGTTTTCACTGCATCAAGTTCAACATGAACAAGGAAATTTCATACTAATAATGTATGAAAGGAACTATGCCAAGAATTAGGGGGAGCTTTAAAGTGCAGGTGAACTGGGAAAATCAGCAGAGGACAACAAGAAGTTGGTAGATTATGAAATAGGAGGGTAAACTACCTGGTAATATAAAAGATTGCAAGAGTTTTTAAGATATATTAAAAGGCAAGAGAAATGCAAGACTAGGCATTGTACCACTGGAAAATGAGGCTCAAGTAGCAGCAAACTGGAACAAAAACAGGGGAAGAACAGAACAGGTATTTTGCATCAGTCTTCACGATAGAAGACACCACTAGCATAGTAGAACTTCAAGACAGTCAGTCAGTCAGTCATGACAGTCATGAGGCAGAGGGGAGTGTGGTGGCCATCACTAAGGAGAACGTGCTGGGGAAGCTGAAGGGTTTGAAGATGGTGAGGTGATGAGGAGGCTGGAAAAGAACTTGAACGGGCTAGGAGAGTGGTCAAAGAAGCGGCAAATGGAATACAAATGTGCAAAAATGTAAGTTTATGCACTTTGATAAGAAGAGGCAGAGATTATTTGTGAAATGGGGAAAGCTTTCTGAAGTATCAAGCACAAAGGGACTTAGAAGCTCTAGTTCAGGATTCTGTTAAGTTTAATTGACAGGTTGATTTGGTAGTAAACAAATTAAATGCAATGTTAGCATTCTTATTGAGACAACTAGATTACAAGAGCAGGAATGTACTGCTCAGGCTGTATACGGCTCTGGTTAGACCACATTTGTGAACAGTTTTAAGCCCTGTATTTGAGAAAGGATGTATTGGCCTTCATTTCAATGTTGTTGAAACCTACAGAATACTGAGAGACCTGCATACAGTGGGCACGAAGAAGATGTTTCCACATGCTGGAGAGACTAGGAACCAAGACTGAGAGTGAAGGCACAACCTTTTAGAACAAGATAAGGATGAATTTCTTCAGCTAGATGGTGGTGATCCTGTGGAAATCATTGCCACAGAAAGCTGTGGATACCCAAGTCTTAAGTATTTTTAAGACAGAGATAAGAAGGATCTTGATTAGTAAGGGGATCAAAGGCTGCAGGGAAAAGGCAGGAGAATGAGGTTGAGAAACATATCAGCAATGAACGAATGGCAAAGTAGACGTGATTGCCTCAATGGTCAAATTCTGCCCTGATATCTTATGGCCTAATGAATCAGTTTTCACTCATGATCAATATGAAATGGAAGGAGGATTGAGATTGGCAAGGACACAATGAATTCTGGGTGGAGGACTTCAAATGTCCATCCTTAATAGTTGCTCAATAGTTGCACGACTAAAGGACACAGCTGCCTGACTGGAGGCAGGCCGTGAGGGGATCAACAAGAGGTTGACAAATTTATCCTCACCCATCTGCAGATGTATCTATTGATCACAGTATTGGTAGGAGTGATCAACTCATAGCCCTTGTGGAGACAAAATCTGACTTTCACAGACAGAATATCCTCAGTTGTGCAAATACCACTGTGCTACATGAAATACATCTTGAACAGATCTAGCAACGTATGACTGAGCATTTATGAGGCACTGTCCGTATCAACAATGGCAACACAATTCAACCACAATATGTAAACTCATAACCCGTCATATTCTACATTCTACCATTAAAAGTCTATTCATAAGTAAAAGCCTATGAAAAAGGAGTAGGAATCAGCCATTTGGTTTGTGGTACTAGCTCCATCATTCAAACAGAATTGATCAGCTATATCAATGCTGTTTTCCTCGTTATGACCATATTCCTTGATGAAATTCAAAAAAGTCAATTGATTTCTGTCTTGAACAGCTAAAGGGAGAGGTTAAATAGGCTAGGGCTGTTTTCCCTGGAGTGTCGAACGCTGAGGGATGGCCTTATAGAGGTTTATAAAATCACGAGGGGCATGGATAGGACCAATAGACAAAGTCTCTTCCCCTGGTGTGGGGGAGTCAAAAACTAAAGGGCATAGGTTTAGGGTGAGAGGATAGAGAAATAAGAGAGACCTAAGGGGCAATGTTTTCACACAGAGGGTGGTAAGTGTATGGAATGAGCTAGCAGAGGAAGTGGTGGAGGCTGGTACAATTGCAATATTTAAAAGGCATCTGGATAGGTAAATGAATAGGAAGGGTTTGGAGGGATATAGGCCGGGTGCTGGCAGGTGGGACAAGATTGGGTTAGGACATCTAGTCCATATGGACAAGTTAGACCCTAGGGTCTGTTTCCGTGCAGTACATCTCTATGATTATGACTATGCTCAATGGTTGAGTTTCTAAAATTCTTCAGCTTATTCACATTGTATTTCATCTGTCACGTATTCACCAATTCAGTTAACCTGTATATGCACACTGAAGCCTTCTTACATCCTCCACTCAAATTCCTACCCACTTGTGTGCCATCAGCAAATTTGGAAATATTATATTCAGACACCACATCTAAATCATTTATATAAATTGTGAACAGCTGTGTTCCAGACACTAATTCTTGCACCATTCCTCTAAAAGCCTGTATTCTTGTGAATGACCCATTATTTCCACTGGTTTTTGTCCATCATCCAGTTCACAATCCACAACTGTATAAAATCCTCAATCCCATGTCATCTAATCTTGTTACTAACCTTGTGGATGTGATATTATCAAAAACTGTCTTGAGAATCCAAGTACCCCACATTCTCTGGTTCTCTTTCATCTCTACCACAAGCGCCATCATTAAAATCTCCAACAGTTGTCAAACTAGAGTTCCCTTTCCTAAATCCATGTTGATTCTGCCTTATCACATGAGTATTTCAGAAATATTTAGTTATCACATCCTTTATAATAGATTCTTACATTTTCCTTATGACTGACAGGAAACTAATAAGTCTACAGTGTTCCATTTCCTCTGTTCTTCCTCTAGCAGTCCCATTAACAGCTATTCACCCTCCTAGCCAGATCATTACCCACTCCTTTGTCTGTCCAACTGTTCTTCTCTCGCTTTGGGCTCGATCTCCACTTATTGTTTACTCCTTACTCCCCTCCTGCATACAAATCAACATTTTCCTAGCTACCATCAGTTCTGAGGAAGAATCACTGGACCTGAAATGTTAACTCTGATTTGTCTCCACAGATGTTGCCAAACCTGCTTTTCCAGCAAATTTTTTCTCTTTTTCCTCTTACATTTTTTAAACTCACTAGCATGTAATGATATTCTCTTTTCACTTTATTTAATAGTTGCTTGATCATCATTTGGGGGGTATTAATTTTTTGCCAAGATTCAGGTTTATTCCTTTTTCTGGAAAACTTACAATCCACTTCTTTTGATGTGATGCATATTTAAATGGTTTTGATAGCTTCAGTTGACTCACTTTCTTGCAAGGATTTTGTCTTAATGGAATGTATATTTGTTGCAGACCATTTAATACTTTGACTATCAAACATTTCCTGTCTACCATTTAAGCTTCTAGTTTCCCAAATGACCATAACCAACTTGCACCTCATACTTCCATACTTTCTTTTGTGCAGATTTAGAAATCTCATTTCAGAATGAATTATACCACTTTCAGACTTCATACAAAACTCCGGCATATCGTGATCATCATTTCCAAGTAGGTCCTTTACAAAAGAGTTACTAGTTAGCCCTTCTTGATTAAATGATCGAAGTGTCTGCAGACACCAATAGAACAAAGACAAGTTCTGAATGTGCATGCCCACCTCTCGTGCTTTTCAGACTGTGCAATATAGAGCTGATATTTTTTAAAATGTAGAAAATTCTACTTGAGTACTTTTCCCCTTCTTTAATATACTTTCATTGGTTTCACATTTTGTAGATGTTTTTAAGGATGCTAATGTTCTTTACTTAAATTTAAATCGGATACCCTACTGGTACTGTGCATGCTTCTGGGTGTCAGCACATGCAGCCTTAAACAACCCAAAATCTAAAATAGCCAATCCCTAGTTTGTTTCTGAACATATATCTCCAGTTACCCATCTCCAACACACTCCAGGAATTCATCCTCCACACATTAATGCTGATTTAGATGACTCATTGAATGTGTAAATTGAAGTTATAATTCGTATGATTGCTCATGATTTACATTCCTGATTTGCCAATATTATCACTGTAGTTTGATGGTCTGTAAACAACTCCTGATAACCTTGGTCTGATGTTTCTTGATTACAACTTGAGTCTATATCTTCATTATTGAATCTAAGACTGCCTCTCAGTAATGTACTGATCTCATCACTTATTATGGTGCTACTCAGCTGTTTTTTCCCCCTTCTTGCTCTCCTTCCCAAATAATCAACATATCTGGTTTTTCACTTCCCAATCCTGGTCACGTTTTAACCATATCTGAACAACAGCAACTAAAATCATACCCAATTACTTCTATTTGTACCTTCTAATTATCTATCTTGTTGCAAATGTTGTATATATTTAGGCAGACATTTAACTTCAAAACAGACTCCAGATGCAGTCTCGCCAATGCCTTGTAAACAATGGATAACAGTTAAATTCAAAAGCTGGGACGACCCTTAACATCAAAGCAGCAATTCTCCAGATATGGCATTGAGGAACCTGAGTGGAACTGAAGTCAATAAGAATCAAGGGGGAAAGAAGCTAATGGTTGGAATGACACCGGGCTCAAAGGAAGATGATTGTGGTTAGTGGGGAGCAAACATTTCAGCTCCAAGAAATCGTTGCAGGTGATCTTCAGGGTAGTGCCCAAGGCCAAAACATCTATTTCACTAAGGACCTTCTGTCTGCCATAAGGTCAGAAGTCGGAATGTTTGCTCATGATTAAAAAATTAATTTTCTGAAAAATTCTGCATAAAAGAATTAGGAGCAAGTATAGGCATTTCAGCCCCTTGAGCCTGCTCCACTATTTAATATGATCATGGCTGATCTCATTTCAGCCTCAACTTCACTTTCCTGCCTGCTCTCCATCTTGTTTCCACCCATTACTAATTAAAAATGTTCATCCCCTGCTCAAATTTATTGTGTCCAGCATCCACTGCATGTTGGGCGTAGTAAATTCCACAGATACACAATCCTTTGAGAGACCTAATTCCTCTTCACCTATTTTATAGCCACCACCGTTTAGCCTAAAACTATGATCTCTTACTTTAGATTTCCTGACAAGGAGATTTCCTGATATCGACACGGTCAATCCACTTTCGCATCTTATATATCTCAATTAGATGCCCCGTCATCCTTCTAAACTTCTAAAATATAGGTCAAAACTGGCCAGCGTCTCCACATAAGATAAATCTTTCATCTCTGGAATTAATCTATTCAACTTTCTCTGAACCGCTTCAAATGAAATCCTTCCTTAAGAAAGGAGACCAAACTATACACAGTACGCCAGATGCATTCTCACCAATGCCTTATAAAGTTGCAACAAGGGAGTAGAGTCCAGTGGCATACCACAGGGACCAGTGCTCAATCTCTTATTTTGTGGTTTATACAAACCATGTAGATGACAATGTGGAGGGAATGACAAGTAAATTTGAAGATGACATGAAGATTATCTTACTGATAGACAGTGAGCAAGGTGGTCTTCAGTTATAGGGGATAGAAACAATTGGTCAGATCGGCAGACCATGACAGATGGAATTTAACGTGTGAACGTTGATGTGATGCAGTCTAGAAGTAGTAACAAGACAAGGGACTACTGAATGTATCATAGGGCATTAGGAAACCCAGTGGAAAAGAGGGACCTAGGGTTGCTTGTCCAAAAATCCCTAAATGTGGCAGAGCATATTAATAGAGTAGATAAAATGATAGAAGACACTTGTCTTTTTAGTCATGGCATAGGTTATAAGAGCAGGTGGTGACACTGAAGATGTATAAGAATTTGGTTTGGCCACAGCTAAAGTAGTGCATGCAAATCTGGTTACCGCGCTCTATAGGAAGGATGTGACGCTGCTGCAAGTGATGTAGAGGAGATTCATTAGGATGTAGCTGAGAACAGTAGCAATTTGGCTATGAAGGGAGGCTGGATAAGCTCAGGAGTTTTCTTTGCAGCAAATGATTGAAGAGGAGGCTTGACCGAGCTGTTTGAACAGCATGGACAGAGTGAATAGAAAGCAACTGTTTTGCTTAGTTGAAGGATCAATATCAAAGGGACATAATTTCAGGGTGACAGGCAGGAAGTTCATGGGGGGACCTTGAGGAAAAAGTGTTTTCACCCAGAAGGTGGAGGTATGTTGAATGCAGTGGAGGGTAGTTCAGGCAGGAAACCTCACAATCTTAAAGTACTTGGATGAGCATTTGAAGTGTCCTAACATGCAACGCTATGTGCCAAGTGCTAGAAATCGTGACTAATGCAGATTTAATGTATTTTTCACAGCACAGACATGATGTACCCAAGCACCTCTTCTGTAATATATGATTCAGGCTTGAATCAGTTAAGTGGCAGTTAACATTGATGCCGCACAAGTGCCTGGCATGACCATTGCTCCAAGTGAGGTTTTGTAAGAGGGTTGGGTTTTTTCTTCTAATTAGGGATAAAAAGGATTTGTGGAGACAAGAGTGTGATCTTTCACAAATGCTTCCCAATGATAAGCCTCTGTGACCTGACTACCATGGAGACAGAAAGTTCAGTTCTACTGAAACTCAAGTGCCAGCTTTCATACCTGAACACACTGAAGAGCAGCTGGACTTGGTTTGACAGACTTACAGGCTCTCAAGCACTTTAATTCAAAGAAATGCCCACACACAAAAAAGTGTCAGACAAGAAGAGATTGATGAGGATAGATGAAGAGGAGAAAGAGAAAAAGACAGTTGTCTTATAAGATATGTCCTATCTATCCTGCCCACTAGCTACCTAACAAAAGAGCAGCGCTCCATAAGCTTGTACTTTCAAATAAACCTGCTGGACTCTAGCTGCGGAAGCTTGGACCAGGGTCTTTCGAGAGCGGTGGATCACTGATTTGAGTCTTTACATCTGACATCAGAGAGCAGAGGTTTCTTGGAAAGGAGTGACTTTTTACTTCCGTCCAGCTATACAAGTGAGTGCTTTCTAAACCAGAGACCCTACCTTTGTAGGCCCTCCCACCAACCACCTCCTCTAACCTTAAACACCAGGGACATATCAAGTAAGCTTCTCTTTTTTTCCCCATTCTGACAAGGGAATGACAGTGACAGTGCAGGGAGAGTAATGTTCCTCCTGCATGATGTTTGAGGTGAGGGACGCCGTTAGTGTCCCATCCAAGAACATCTGCAGGAAGTGCACCCAACTCTCGCTTCTCCAAGACAGTGTTACGGAACTGGAGCAGGAGCTGGTTGAACTTTGGATCATTCAGGAGGCAGAGGCTGTGATAGATAAGAGTTACAAGGAAGCAGTTACTCCTAGGCACAAAGGAAGCTGGGTAACTGTTAGAAGGGAGGGAAAATTAAGTCAGTGCAAGGGTCCCTGTGGTCATTCCCCTGCAAAACAAGTATACCGTTTTGGATACTGTTGGGGGGAGATAACTTACCAAGGGTATGCAATGGGGTGCAGGTCTCTGGCACAGAGCCTGTCCCTGTTGCACAGAAGAGAAGGAGAGAAAGGAGGAGAGGGTTAGTCTTTGGGGACTCAAGAGTTAGAGGGTCAGATAGAAGGTTTGTTGGGAACAAACAAAACTCATGGTTTGTGTGTTGCCTCCCAGATGTTAGGGTCCGTGATGTCTCAGATTGTGTCTTTGGGGTCCTGAAGGGTCCACGTCGGTACGACGACATAGAAAGAGGGATAGGGATGTAAGGCAGGATTTCAGGGAGCTAGGGTGGAAGCTGAGAGCTAAAACAGAGTTATTATCTCTGGTTTGTTACCCATGCCATGTGATAGCAAGGCACGGAATAGGGAGAGATATCAGCTGAACACGTGGCTGCAAGGATGGTGCAAGAGGGAGGGTTTCAGGTACATGGATAATTGGGGCTCATTCTGGGGAAGGTGGGACCTCTACAAACAGGATGGTCTTCGCTTGAACCAGAAGGGTACTAATATCCTGAGCGGGAAACTTGCTGGTGCTATTCGGGTGGGTTTAAACTAGCTCAGCAGGGAGATGGGGACCTGAAGTGTAGTTCCAGTGTACAGGAGGCTGAGAGTAGGGAGGGTATGGACAGGATTTCACGGTCACAGGAATGTGCTGGCAGACTGCAAGTTGGTTTGAAGTGTGTCTACTTCAATGCCAGAAGTATCCAAAATAAGGTAGGTGGAGCTTGTAGCATGGATAGGTACCTGGGACTTCGATGTTGTGGCCATTTCAGAGACATGGATAGAGCAGGGTCAGGAATGGATGTTGCAAGTTCCAGGGTTTACATCTCTCATTAAGAACAGGGAAAGCAGTAAAAAAAAAAGGAAGGTGTGGCCTTGTTAGTCAAGGACAGAATAACGGTGGCTGAAAGTAGTTTTGACGAGAACTCATTTACTGAAGTAGAATGGGCTGAGGTTAGAAACAGGAGAGGAGAGGTCACACTGCTGGGAGTTTTTTTTATAGTCCTCCACAGAGTTCCAGGGATGTGGAGGAGAGGATTGGCAAAACAATTTTGGGTAGGAGTGAAAGGAACAGCGTGGTCATTATAGGGGACTTCAACTTCCCCAACATTGACTCTAGTACGTCAGATGGATCACTTTTTGTCCAATGTGTGCAGGATGGTTGCCTGACACAGTATGTCGAAGGGCTGACAAGAGGGGAGATCACACTGGATCTGGTGTTTGGTAATGCATCAAGACAGGTGTTTGATTTAGTGGTAAATGAGCACTGTGGAGAGAGAGTGACCATAACTCAATTACATTTAGTTTAGCGGTGGAAAGGGATAGGTACATGCCACAGCGAAGAGTTATCGATGGGGCAAGGGCAATTATAATGCAATTAGACAAGACTTAGGAGACATAGAATGGGGTAGCAAAATGCAGGGGATGTGGGCAATTAAAATGTGGAACTGGTTTAAGGAACAGATCTTGCATGTCCTTGATATGTATGTCCATGTCAGGCAGGCAGGTAGGCAGTGATAAGGTAAGGAAACCGTGACTTACTACAGAAATTGCATCTCTTGTTAAGCGAAAAGAGGAGGCTTATGTGACATTGAGACGAGATGAGGCGATGGAGACTTTCAGATTAAATAGGAAGGATGTAAAGAGGGTTAAGAAGAGCAAAGAGAGGACATGAGCAGTCTTTAGCAGGTAGAATAAAGGAGAACCCTAAAGCTTTCTATAGGTATGTAAGGAATAAAAGGATGACTCGGGTAGGAAGAGGGCCAAAGACTGAAGTGGGAAGTTGTGTGTGGACCTTGTGGAGATTGGAGAAGTGCTAAATGAATATTTCTCATCTGTTTTCACTTGGGAAAAGGAGAATATTGTAGAGGAGAAGAATGAGATACAAGATATTAGACGAGAAAGGATCAAGGTTAGTACAGAAGAGATTAATCAATTCTAGAAGGAGCAAACGTAGATAAGTCCCCCTGGACTGGATGGGATTTATCAGAGGATTCTCTGGGAAGCTAGGGAGGAGATGGTGGAGCCTTTAGCCTTGATCTTTGAGTCGTCATTGTCTACAGGCTTGGTACCAGAGGACTGGAGGATTGCAAATGGTGTACCCTTGTTCAAGAAGGGCAGTAGAGATGACCCAAGTAATTACAGACCGGGGAGCCTTACATCTGTTGTAGGAAAAGTTTTGGAAAGGATTATAAGAGATAGGATTTATAATCATCAAACAAGCAACAATTTGATTGGAGATAATCAACATGATTTTGTCAAGGATAGGTCATGTCTCACAAACCTCAGTTTTTTGAGAAGCTGACCAAGCATATGAATGTGGGTAGGACAGTTGATGTGGAGTACATGGACTTTCATAAAGCCTTTGATAAGGTTCCACATGATAGGCTTTTGGAGAAAATGAATGGGATTGAGGGTGATTTTTTGCAGTTTAGATTAAAAACTGGCTTTCTGTAAGAAGACAGCGAGTGGGGGTTGATGGAAAATATTCAGCCTGGAGTCCGGATGTAATGGTGCGCCACAAGGATCTGTTTTGGGACCACTGCTGTTTGCCATTTTTATAAATGACTTGGACGCAGGCATAGTGAATGGGTTGCAGATGACACTAAAGTCAGTGGGGTAGTGGACAGTGTGGAAGAGTGTTACAGGAGGACTTGCATAAACTGCAGAATTGGGCTGAGATGTGGCAAATGGAGTTCAATGCAGATAAATGTGAGGTGATTCAATTTGGGAAGAATAACAGGAAGGCAGAATACTGGGTCAATGGAAAGATTCTCGGTAGTGTGGATGTGCAGAGGCATCTTAGTGTCCATGTACACAGATCCATGAAAGTTGCCACCCAGTGCTGTTAAGGAGGCACGTGGTGTGTTAGGTTTTACTGATAGAGGGATTCAGTTCCGGAGCCGTGATGTCATGCTGCAACTATACAAAATGTTAGTGCGGCTGCACTTGGAATATTGTGTACAGTTCTGGTCACCCCCATTACAAGGAGGATGTGGAAACATTGGAAAAGGTGCAGAGGAGATTTACCAGGATGTTGCCTGGTCTGGAGGCAAGGTCTTATGAGGAAAAGCTGAGAGACTCGGGTCTGTTCTCAATGGAAAGAAGGAGGCTAAGAGGGGATTCGATAGAGACATACAAGATGATCAGAGGATTACATAAGGTAGACAGTGAAAGTCTTTTTCTTCAGATGATGACGTCAGCGGGGGGCAAAGGTACAAATTGAGGGCTGATAGATTTAAGACAGATGTCACAGGCAGGTTCTTTACTCAGTGGCAAAAGTGTGGAATGCCCTACCTGCCAATGTAGTTAACTCAGCCACAGTCGGGAGATTTAAACAATCCTTGGATAAGCACATGGATGATAATGGCACAGTGTAGGGGGATAGGCTTCACAGGTCGGCACAACATTGAAGGGCGAAGGGCCTGTTCTGCGCTGTATTGTTCTATGTTCTATGACTCTAACCTGGAGTCATATGATTTTCAAATTATTGAATTTTAGAATGTCTTAAATCTGTGTCCAGCATGGCCAAAAAAAGGCATTATCAGCATGGGTTTTACTCCTGGGATTCCATCTGGGGTTCTTTGAAGACCAACATTAATCACTTTCAATATGAACACTGCACATTACTACTCAGAAATGGGGAGCAGAAAGCTCCGATGGAAGGTCATGCGATCATGTTCAAAATTATATGCACAGTTGTAATAAAAACAATACAGGTAGAGGTAAACTGTTTGAAATTACTGGACAGCAGAAAAGATTATTATACAACTAATCACATCAAATATTAGAAGAGTATAACCTTTACTCTCAGAACTATTCGATTAAAATTTCAATTCTACACTGTGAAAGACACAATGTATTTTTGGCCTGACCTTATGGACAAGTAGTTAACAAATTATTAAAGAAATATTAAATTTTATATTATGCATAAGGAATATACAAGATCCTTCATAAATATTTTAAGTTTAATAACTTGTGCAAAACAAAATGGGCTGAACTATCATCACATTTCTTGTAATTAAATGACAATATTGTTTATGCTGAGCCAGAAAAATCAACTCCAGTTCTAGAAATTAAATCATGTAGCTGAGGTAATAGGGCAGACAAGCTGTAATTTCTATCAAAGATGTCAATATCATTTGTGCTGCATGCAATTTGCCTTTAAAGTTATTTATGCTTACTATGTTAAAACCTATAAATAGAATCATGGTTGTCGTTACAATAAATAGGATGGCTCGCCCATTGAAATGTCAATACTAATAGATTTTTGTAATACTTGTCAAAATGCAGCAGCATTTATCCACAATGTGTTCTTTCATTTCATATCTCAATGAACAGAATTCACACGTTTAATCTTCTGAAATAAATTAAAACATTTTGACTAACTGCTACATTTGAAATACAATGTGCTAAGTAACCTAGCTGTTATGGCTTCTAAAGCACATAAAACTAATCAAATATGGTTACTACATTTCATTGATTTTAATTGAGAAAGAAAAAAATGAATGGAATGTTGATGTAAGAATTTTGGATGAAGTGATCTGGCATCTCTGAAAGTCTATGTGGAGTTTGGACATTCTCCCTATACCCGCATGGATTTCCTTCGAATGTTCCGGTTTCTTGCCACATACCAAAATTGTGGGGGTTAGGTGGACTTGCCATGCGACTCGATAGTATCCAGGGATCTATAGGTGAATTGGAGTATCCATGGGAAATGTGGGTTAGAGGGATATGGTAAGAGTGGTGGGTCTGGATGGAATGCTCTCTGGAGGGTGTCTGTGGGCTTTATGGGCTGAATGGCCCTGCTTCTCACACTGTAAGGATTCTATGAAGCAATGGCTCTATAATGCATTTCTAGACCAACAGCAGTGATGTCACACTTACTGTTGCAAATTACATAACTAAATTAATTACAAGGGTTTAACATTAAACTTGAATAACATTTATGTAATATCATTAATTCAGTAGAACATAAAGAAATTTCAGGGGAGGAATTTGGTAAATAGCAGAAAGTAAAACAAAGGTATTGGGCCCACATTTTCTGCTAATGGAATGGTCAAGACATACAGCAGTGAATGCGACTTTAACTGTGGCTGGATGATTTGTGCTATAGCTTTAGGAATTTTCTGTCAGCTGCAGTATGCAGCCTTTGGAAAAATGGTCTTAAAGTGCAGAATCAATGAGGCTCAAACCCCTTTTTGAGAAGAAAGCTCCTTTCTACCCAGCAGACTTGAAGGGTTTTTTTTAGTTCTTAAACTTTCAATAAAATCTTGTCCAATTCCATTTTTACTCCCTTATAAATCAGCATTTTGCAATTTAGTTGTAATGTATTCCCATTAACAAAGTTCCACATCTTTGACTTTGACCCCACTACAAGCTCTGTACCATTGTTACGAATTCCATTTCACACATTTGTCCTATTTGCTTCTAAGCTGCATTTTCAATACTGCTTCATTCAGAGATGCCTTGTTTCTACCTCCACCAATGTCTGCCTTTTTTGCTTTTCTTAGTTTATTGCCACTAAAACTGCCATATAGATCTCGCTAGTTCTAGATTTGACTATACTCATGCTCTCCTCAAACATCTGTAATTTCCAGCTTAATCAAACCTCTCCTGCCTGTACCGTCTCTCACGGTGTCTTTTCTAGAGTTAAAGCAACCAAACGCTTGCCCTTACCACAGTGATTTATTCATTTGCCTATTCCTTCACTCCACGATTGGCAGCTGTTCATTTGCTGTTTGTGGTCTTGGCTCTGGAATTCTTTTCCTGAACAAAGCCTAATAGTATTCTATCCTTAAAATACTCTTCTTTGGGTCAAGCTCTTGGTCTTGTTTGTAATGGTCCAGATCTTTCATTCAAAGTAGCACTGAACGTTGAGACATTTGCTGTTGAGCATCAATAGGGATGGGGCACTTAGGGAAGACGTGACAACCTCACAAATAATGACCACAAAGTGATATAAATGTTAAATAATTAATTAGCCTTTTTTTAATAAAAAGCTAGAGAGACTCGCCAGGTAACATCATATTGGAACATATTTGCAGACTACTGAATCATAAGAACACAACCAATAGGAAGAGGAAAAGCACATATGCCCCATCGAGTCTGCATGACCAGGGGTGATTTTGGACTTAAATTCCACTTTACTGCCTGCTCCCCATATCCCTGAAAAACAAAAACTTAGTTATCCCAGCTTCACATCAACTTACACAGAGCTTGTGCACAACTGGAGCAGAGATGCCAAAGATTCAAAACCTTGTGAGGAAAGTAGCTTTTCTTCAAATTAGAATTAGGTTTATTGTCATGCAAACTCAACTACAGGGATACACGACTACAGTGAAAAGTGTACAAAGTCGCCATTTCCGGTGCAAAGATACTTAGGGGCAAAATCTTAGGTATAAATTAGGAAAGTGAATTAATAAAGGTTAATGATCAGCATTACAGTCTCAAAATTCAAAAGTTACACTGGTCTTCTCTGAGGAGGCAAACATTCTGTGCTGGTCTTACGCAAGGCTGAGAGTCCATCAAATCCGCACTGCGCCTCCACAAGACTGGGAATCCATTGAGTTTGTCTGAGGTAAGTAGAGACAGAAAAGAAGAAGAAAAAAAATACAAAAAGAGGAAAAAGAAAAGAAACAGATGGCCCACACAGCAGCAGTAAAATCTAGAGGGAACGTATGCTGAAGGTAGCAGGACAGGCAAATAAAACAGCCAAACTGGCATTCAGGATATGTTTCTTTATTGGTTGAGGAATAGAGTAGGGAGGTTAAAACCCAAAAATTATAAAACACTAGTTAGACAATAGCAAACAGCAGTTGGACGGGAGACTGCGTGCACTCTGGTCATTTTTAGGAAGGATGCAATTCTGCTGGGGAGGGCAAGGGAAAACTTACCATGTTTTTTTTTCAGGAAGAAAATTTTAGTAATAAGGAATGGTTGGCTAGGTTGGGATTCGTTCTTTGCAACAGAGGATATTAAGGTGAGATTTACTTGAGGTTTATAAAATCACAGAACCTGCAAAAAGTAGATATGAAGGTTGTTTTCTGTTTGCAGACAAATCAAGAACCAGAAGGCATAAACATGAAGTATTCAGAAGGATTAGAGGTAACTTGAGCAGAAGGTCTTATTTTCGCAGAGGAGAGTGCGAGTCTAGAATTGACTGGCAAAAAGGAAATAGAGATTGAAATACATCACAAATTTTAAAAATATTTGAATATGCATTTGAAGTGATATAATCCAAAATAGCTACAAATGAAGAGCTGTAAAATAGGATTTATTTTTCCACAAATTGTACGTGTGCCTTCCTACCCCAATCACTTGGATAGCTCTTTACTGGCCAGCACAGACCTGATAGTCCAAATGGCCTACTTCTGTGACATACTTTTCTCTGGGCGGGATCATCTTCTCATGTCAAGGATGAAGATGGCAAACTAAGTATGCCACATCTCCACTCACAGGGAGAGCAGCTGGCTGTGCACAATATAGAGGTGGCTATTCAATTTGAAATTCAGAGACAGGAGCTCCAGCAAATCCCATCGTAGAGACAAGCGAGAAGGCACCCTCTTATCCGATAGGGTGAAAGTTCAGCAATTATATTTGAACACCATTCCTTGTCATCAAGCAGCATCTGCCTGACTGATACAAACCCTGAATGTACTAGTACTTCTTCAGTAACATATCATAAGAGATCCTGCAGGGTCCTCATTCTGGAGAGAATTTGCATGCAATTGGGATGTCACAGACTTGCCTGATGCATTGCTCCATTGCCCTTGGTATACCCTTGACTAAGAATCATTCACTATAACCCATCAGCATCAGCAAGCCTTAGAACGCTGGACTACCCTGTTATCCTCAAATTGACAGGTGTACTCCTCAAACCTCCATCTATCATCCTAGATCTGCCCTGTTATTCTCAACTCTTAAGACAGACAGGTGGCTGGTAGAACACAGCAAGCCAGGCAGCATCAGGAGGCGGAGAAGTCGTTGTTTCGGGTGTAACCCTTCTTCATTACTTTGCTCAAAAAATACACAGTTAAGCAACATGTAGCAGAATGGTACCAAGCTGGCAATAATACAGAAAAATAATGAATAGCTCAAAATAATTACTCAGACTGGCAAATGTTGCAAAGTGATGCCTCACAAGGTTTGGTTAGTGACCAATGCTGTTCATTACTAAAGGTACTGGGATAAATGAAAGAGCCAAAATATCGTCCAGCTTAATGAGCTTAGAGACATATTTGAGGCCTGATCAAGATAATTAATTACAATGGTAAATCCTCAGAAATTAAGGGATAACAAGCCACTGTCACAAAGCTACCTGCGAACCTTAGCCAGTGTAGTATTTTTTCGGATGGGGGTTGAAAAGCTGTGCGTCGAACCTCAAAAAGAGAATTGTGAGAACAGAGTTAAAAGGTAACAGCTTAGAAAGAAAAAAGAAAACTGGAAATAAAGCTAAAATTTAAGAAGTTTAAGTAATTCAAACATAGATTTTTTTAAATCGAAGTGCAGTGGTAGCTTTAAGAACATACATAGATGAGTTTACATCCAACAGCAGAATGAAAGTAAGTCAAACAGCCTGCTCGAGAACACAGGAGTTTGAAGCTGTTCCTGTTGTTTAGGAGTATAGTAGGAAACAAAAGTGGGAGCAAAGAAGAATGTCATACTGGAAATTAAGTTGGCAGAATGGTAGGTGTGATCGATATGGACTTCAGTAAGGCGTTCGACAAGGTTCCCCTTACGAGACTGGTTAGCAAGGTTAGATCTCACAGAATACAGGGTGAACTATCCATTTGCATACAGAACTGGCTCAAAGGAAGAAGACAGAGGGTGGTGGTGGTGGAGGGCTGTTTTTCAGACTGGAGCCCTGTGACCAGTGGAGTGCCATAAGGATCAGTGCTGGGTCCTCTACTTTTTGTCATTTACATAAATGATTTAGATGCGAGCATAAGAGGTACAGTTAGTAAGTTTGCAGATGACACCAAAATTGGAGGTATAGTGGACAGCGAAGAGGGTTACCTCAGATTACAACAGGATCTTGATCAGATGGGCCAATGGGCCGAGAAGTGGCAGATGGAGTTTAATTCAGATAAATGCGAGGTGCTGCATTTTGGGAAAGCAAATCTTAGCAGGACTAATACACTTAATGGTAAGGTCCTAGGGAGTGTTGCTGAACAAAGAGACCTTGGAGTGCAGGTTCGTAGCTCCTTGAAAGTGAGTCGCAGGTAGATAGGATAGTGATGAAGGCGTTTGGTATGATTTCTTTTATTGGTCAGAGTATTCAGTACAGGAGTTGGGAGGTCATGTTGCAGCTGTAGAGGACATTGGTTAGGCCACTATTGGAATATTGTGTGCAATTCTGGTCTCCTTCCTATCGGAAAGATGTTGTGAAACTTGAAAGGGTTCAGAAAAGATTTACAAGGATGTTGCCAGGGTTGGAGGATTTGAGCTATAGGGAGAGGCTGAACAGGCTGGGGCTGTTTTCCCTGGAGCTTCGGAGGCTGAGGGGTGGCCTGCTAGAGGTTTACAAAATTATGAGGGGCATGGATACGGTAAATAGGCAAAGTCTTTTCCCTGCGATCGGGGAGTCCAGAACTAGAGGGCATAGGTTTAGGGTGAGAGGAGAAAGATATAAAAGATACCTAAGGGGCAACTTTTTCACACAGAGGGTGGTACATGTATGGAATGAGCTGCCAGAGGAAGTGGTGGAGGCTGGTACAATTGCAACATTTAAAAGGCATTTGGATGGGTATATGAATAGGAAGGGTTTGGAGGGATATGGGCCAGGTGCTAGCAGGTGGGACTAGATTGCGTTGGGATATCTGGTCAGCATGGACAGGTTGGATCGAAGGGTCTGTTTCCATGTTGTACATCTCTATGACTCTATGACTCTATGGCAGGGAACAGCTAATGCATCTCAGATTGCGGTTCCAAGAAAAAATAAGAGAGCATGTTTGACCAATCACCACAAAGTTTGGAGTAGTCTTTAAGGGGGAAACAACAATTTATTTTTCCAAAATAGATGAATGGTTACTTACTAACTCAATATTTTTAATAATGTGCTGAAGGCTTGAAAACAAACAGCCATCCACAGACAGCTACTTTTCTTTTGGACAAAGATCCTGACAGTACTTCATAGTGCTCACACTTAACATTTCTAACACAGCTCAGTACACATAATGCACAATTTTGTTGCATTACTCACAGAAAAATGGTTTTGCACAGGGAATTTACTCAGAAAGGATATGATCTTCCAGCAGATGTTTAATTTGTTGTTGATCTCAACAGCCTGAGCATGACGTCTTTCCTCTTCAATTTGCTTTAGGTTTTCGGTACACAGCACTTTGTTAGATGCTGGAAGTGCTTCAAAGTTGAACTTGTCAACTTGTATGGCCATCCTGCAAAGTATAACAGATCAAACTCACTTAGAATACAGTTGTATTGACATTTGATAGATTTGACTGCATGAAAGTCTACAGACTTAAATCTAGAAACCTTGCAGATACTTTTCACAACGTGTTTAGTTAGACCATTGGATGGGTGCCGACAGCTCTAAAAGTCAGCATACATCTGACTTCTGTAATCATGATCATAAGTTTACCTATTTATGTTAATTCAGGAAAAAAAAATCAATAATTATACAATTTTTACAAGTATTATTGTTCCCAAAGGGCAGACAGTAAAAGCCTGCCTTGAATACAAGCAATGCATGTGAGCTAAGGTCTGTCAAAACAAATGTCTCACAAGCTTGATTTATCTGTGCTGTATGATAAAATCTCAAATGCCAAGGTTTGTACTATAACAAGTTAAAAGCAGGATTGACTAAACATTAATTAGTACATAACAGTACTCAAATACAGAACAGACAACCTTTATTAATGCTCTAATATGACTGGTAACACTGCGATAGTGAGGACCACAGATGCTAGAGAAGTTCGAGTCAATAAAATGTGGGTACTGGAAAATGTACAGCAGATCAGGCATCAGCTGATAAGCAAGACAGTCAACAGGGTTATGCTTGAAATATCGACTCATTTGCTCCTCAGGTACTGCCTGACCTGCTGTGCTTTTTCCAGCGCCACACTATATTGAAACTGGTAACCCTAAGCCACACTGCATCTTGCTCTACAATGGACTGCAGCTTTTCAGGATACAGGCAATTGTATCCCTGATAATGTTCCATTTTGTCATGTCAGAATATCAAGAGACAATTGAAGGTGTTTCCCTCAGTTTTCAAAGAATTCATGAAACAACTACCAGCTGTAAAGACACTTTAGCATTTTCTCATCTCAGCAGTACCAGAGCAAATCGTCCAGAATCTTCAGAGACTCACAGAACATAATTCTGGTGTGTACCAAAAAAAACATGCAATATGGCAAAGATTAGTGATAATCCAGAGGATTGGAAACATTTCAAAACCAACAAAAGATGATCAAAAAAAATGAAAAGAAGAAAATAAGGCTTCAGGTAAACTTGTAAGTATTATCAAAATAAACAACAGGAACTTATCTCAATATATAAAAATGATGACAGAAGCCAAAGTGAACATACACTGGGGTCAGAATTATTTACAAGACATATTAATGGATGAAAGAAGTGAATGTACCATCACCAAGTCAGCAGATGACACAGGTGGTGTTAAGGCAAGTAGTGAGCATAACAGAGCATATAAATGGATATAGATAAATTAAGCAAGTTGGCAAAAACATGGCAGATGGAAATCATGTGGGAATGTGTGACAATATGCACTTTGTCAAAAAGAATAGTGGGGCTGAATATTATTTAACTGGAGAAAAATTGCAGAAAGCAGAGAAATTTGAGAGTCCTTGTGTGTGAATCACAAAAAGCCAGCATACAAGCTCAGCAGGTAATAGGGAAGGCAATTGGAATGTTGGCCTTTATTTCAAAGGGAATAAAGCATAAAAATAGGGAAGTCTTGGTACAACTGTACAAGGCACTGATTAGACCATACCTGGAATATTGTGAACAATTTTGGGGTCTCCATATCTAAGGAGAGATATATTGGTATTGGAGGCAGCCCAGACAAGGTTCATCGAGTTGGTCCCAGGCTTGGAGGCATTTTCTTCTGCAGGAATGGTTAAGTAGGTTTGTCCTGTACTCACTGCAGTTTATAACAGTAAGAGGAGTCCTTCTCGAAACATAAAAGATTCTTAGGGGTTGTTAGAGGTTGATACTCTTTGTGGGCAAGTCTAAGACCACAGGCATCATCTCAGACTGTGCGGTCACCTTGTTAGGACAGAGATGAGGTAGAACTACTTCTCTCAGAGTATTCCATGAATGGACTTTTATTTAACCAGAGAGGAGTTTAAAGGCTGGATTCATAAGTATATTTAAAGATGAGATAGACAGATTTTAATCAGTAAAGGAATCAAGGATTATGGGAAAAGGCAGGAAAATGTAGGTGAGAATTATCAGATCAGCTATTGAATGGCAAAGCAGACTTAGAGGACACAACGGTCTCCTTCTGCTCCTACATCTTATCATCTATGGACTGTAAAATGTCTCCAGAGCCTATGAATGAAATGTGTCAGTAACTATAGGAATGTGAAAAATTGTATGAGAACAGAGAGTATAAAGGCAAAGACACTCAGTTAGAAAAATTCAACCAAATCAGTTGCTGGCATTGATTCTTAAAACAAAACGTAGTAATCTGTGTGCAAGTAGTGAGATATGAGATATGATTTTATCTCTAGGTAAAGTAATACAAACACAGTCGTCACAGAATGATAATCCTCTAGGCAGGAGCATAATGAAATTTTGTTAGGGCATTGGTGAGGTGAAGAAGTGCTGATGTAGAACAACAGACTGTTGTTCTGCCATTGACATGCAATTCTATCGGTTCAAGATCTTTGCCAAAACTACAGAATGTGCAAAATCGAATAGAATGAAAATACAACAAACACACAGACCAAATGCACATCTACTTGAGTCAGTAGTAGAATTAGAGCATTGCTTGGTCAACAGCTTATTTTTGTATTTGAACCAATACAGTATGTTGGCAGTACATGTCCTCAGTGAGTAAAGTTAAAATCTCCATGGACAAGAGAAATGTTTAAATAACTGCACATCACAGGATGGGAAGATGTAAAGCAAGGCAAATACTTTGAGCTCAAATCAAGTACAAGGTGGCCACCATAAGGCATGGTTATGGCAGAGGAAACAAGGCCAGAAAAGCAATTTAAATCAATGCCACCGGCCTGATGAAATTGCAAGAAGAACTAAAGCGGCAAAAGGGCAGTTTCAAAGTCTAAGCAACCCTGGTCTAACAGAAGAAAAATGGAAGTTTTCATTAAGGTTGCAGAAAAGGCAGGACATCATTCATTAACACTGCTTTAAATGGAGGAAGCATTTATTTCAACTACGAGGAGCAGATAACATCCAGAAAAATAAAATCGGGAAAGAAACAAGAATCCTTACTGCAGCCACAGGCAACAGAGCTCATCTAGAAAAATCTGAAGAAACAAAATTTCTCTCTTAAAGCCGCAAAACATAGAAGTCATTTGGAAAAATAATGGTTAAAATGGACAACATTAATTAAAGCTGCATGCAGCAAATTTATTCAGTAAGCTGTTAAGGAAACATGAATCACTTAGCTAAAGTTACAAAACAAGAAATTCATCCATTGAAGTGGTGGAAAAACTCCATTTTAGCTGAGAATATGTTTCCTTCATTTTTGCAGCAACACATAGGAAAATTCTACAGTACAGCAACAGAGTAGTAGCAGCGCCATCGCAGTAAAATAAAAAGCCTTTTATGACCAAAGCTGGAGGAATGCACTATTACTTTAGTCCCACTCTCATGGTTCACAACACAAAATTAAAATACTTTCATCAATGACCAAGATGACCTCATGGTGTCAGGTTTTAAACAACAAGATTAATCAACCAGGTTTATTCACTATTATTTCTTAATTATTAGGATACATCCTATTCAATATAGATGCAATAATTGGTTAAAAATACCAAGTAATTTACAAATATAAACATGTATCTCTAAATTTTCCAAAACGTATGGGCAAAGAAATATATATACACTTCAGGGAAAGATAAAGGAAAAATTAGACTTTCCTGCAGAAACTAGTTTTCCCAAAAAACAATTTGGGCAAGAGGTTATTCCTAAAAACCAATGAACAAAGTATAGAATATCTTGCTGTCTGTTACTCTGATCTTTGGCACACATTGTCAAGTCAAGGCTCAGGTATACCTGTCTCTTGCAGGCACAGCTTGCTCAAGAAATACAATCTTGAGATGTATTTTCCACCACTTCTCAAAGAACAAACAAGTTTCACCCTCAGCTCAGCAGAGATGTTTGCTTTTCAGAAATTAGAGATTTCACTTGGACAGTTTACGCACATTTCATCTGATGAAGGAGCAGTGCTCCAAAAGCTTGAGATTTCCATAAACCTATTGGACTGTAATCTGGTGTCTTGTGACTTCTGACTTTGTCACACAACAATTTTAAGAGAAGAAAATCAATCTTTGCACAGCAGATCAGAACAGTCCATTAAATTCATTAAATAGAAAGTCACAGATGACACATATGCAAAACCAGTGCAACAAGTAGTGCACCAAAAACTACAAGCTTTCATCAGTGCTGAGAAACCTCACAGTCACAGACTGTTCACAGCTGTTTAAAGTGAATGCTTTATCTGATACACAATAAGTGGCTTTCTGAAAATGTTAAGTCAGACACAGTCATAGAAAAGCGAAAAATCAAAAACTATCAATACAAAGAAGCTAAAAGATGTAGAATAATCAAAGAACAAGAAAAACCTGAAATAGTATTAAAGGAAATGGGTAATCAGATGTTACATTTTGACAAGCTGACATTTATGTCAACTGTCAAGCAACTTCTTCATCCAGCAAAAGGAGCAATTAAGATTAAGATATGCTACAAGAGGCTCTCCAATATATCAGTTGCCAGATAAAGACTTCACAGTCAAGAATTTTCACACTTGAATAGGAATAAGAGCTTTGACCTCAAATCTTCTTTGAATGACAGAGGAGATCAACTAGTTGAACTCGAGGAACAACTGGTCAATGAGCAGCACATTGTGGAACAATTTATCTCAGAACAACCAAAAGACAAATCTATTTAATTATAGAATTCTTACAGCGTCAGCCTTATAAAGCGCCAGCAGTACATCCTCGCTCTTTTATTCTAGCTCTCTTAAAACAAATGCTAACATTGCATTTATCTTCCTAACTGCCAAATGAACCCGCATATTAACCTGAAGAGAATCTTTAGACAGGACTCCAAGTCCTCTCATGCTTCAGGTTTCTAAAACCTTTTTTCTAGTCTATGCCTCTCCTTCCTACCAAAGTGCATAAACTCACACTTCCCCACATTACATTCCATCTGTCACTTCTTTATCCAGTCTCCTTGTCTGCCCAAATCCTTCTGCAGCCTCCCTATTTCCCCAGCAATTACTTCACCTATCTTTGTGTCATCTACATACTTACCTTCAATGCCCTTAGTTTCCTTGTCCAGATCATAAATGTATAACATGAATAGCTTTCATCCCAGTACTGATCTGTGTAGAACTCCCATCGTCACCAGCCTGCATCCTGAAAAATACCCACTTATCCCCATTCTCTCGCTTCTGCTTGTTAGTCAATCCTCTTTCTACGCCAGTTATCTTACCGCAACACTGAGCGCTTAATTTATTTTGCAGCCTTCTGTGCAGCACTGTCTCAAAGGCCTTCTGGAAATCCAAAGAGATCTTAAGTTCTCATTTGTTTACTTTGCTGGTTACCTCCTTAAAGAATTCTTACAGATTTGTCAGGCATGACCTTCCCTTGAAGAAGCTGTGGTGAGTCAACACTATTTTATCATGCACTTCCAAGTAGTCCACAATCTCATCCTTAATAATAGGCTCTAAAATCTTAGCAATGACCAAGGTCAGGCTAGCTGGCCAAACATTTTCCATCTTCTGCCTGTCAAGCCAGATTTAATTCCTGCCATGGCAGATGTCTGCACTGGAATTCAGTAACAATCTGTTATTAAGAGTCTAAAAACAAACACGAAAGTGTTATCAATTGTTGGGAAAAACTCATCTGGTTCACTAATGTCCTCCAGGGTAGGAAATTGCTATACTTATCTGCTCTGACTTACACGTGACTCCAGAAACACAGCAATACAACAGTTGACTCTTGACTGTCCTCTGAATAATTCGGAATGGACAATAAATGCTGGCCCAACCGCTGACTCCCACATCCCTTGAATAAGTTTTAAAAATTATGATCCTCAGTGACAGAAATACCCAGCAAGAAGTAACCTTCAAATAGCAGAACTGAGGTTTGACCAACAGTACAATTGCTGAGGGCAAAATCAAGGATGAAGTTGAAGTAAAGCATCAACATAGCTCAGCACAGATCTACAGGCACACTAAGAATAAAAATATGCTGATACAGGTGAAAGGTCTGGTGCATGAAACTGCTGAACAAAATTGAGAATGGATGACTAATGCCCAATAATTCAAGATATTGAAAGGAAGAAACTGCCTGTTTGGGAAAGTCAGGATATGGAAAGGAAGAAATTGCCTGATACAGCAGAGAACATGTCTTCCTCAAAGGAAATCTGAAAGATTAAAGGTCTGCCAGTTTGAGGGATTTGATAGACCACATACTGTTAGGAAGAGAAATAAAGATAATGGTCCTCCACCAGGAAAACTACCAATCTTCTAAGTCTGAAGAAAATACATTAAGGGAGAATAGTTAAATTTCCAGATCAGTTGTAAAGTTGAGAGCTTGAGGTGTGATGGGGCAATGGTAAATATAAATCTGTACATACAGGTATAATGCAATAGTGAAAAAAAAACATTGGGAGAAGCTGATGCATATGAACTAGAAAGGGTTACTACTATATTATAATTTGACGCACTAAGAAAATTTCAGGATTAAAACAAGCCACAGAATCAAATTAGTGAAAGACAAACTTCAGACAAATAAATGCACTGATGTACGTTCTTCATGCATACAATGATTGACTTATGCCCTAATCCATGGCTACAGCAATGGAGGTGGTATTCCAGAATCATCTGAGAAGCAGTTGACTGCTTTATGGGGCTTTACAGCTGGTTATTCTGTTTGGATAAACTACATGATTAAGGTCCTTCCTCATCTGTAACTATCTTGTGACATTATTTAGTCAAACCATGACACTGGCATTAATTGTTCAGTTCAGTTAAACTGAGTTTGTGTCCCACCATGTGATAAGTGTGCTGCCATAATTTCCTTAACTGTAGGCATCTGCAAGGCTTGCTTTGTCTACTGTGACACCAAACCACTCATTGGTTTAACTAAAACAGGAACAAGAACTTGTTTACTGCAAGCTTTTCTTCCCTCTCTATTCACTCCTGGAACATGGGGGAGATGGCTGGGCCAATATATATGGCCTGTCACTCGTTCCCCTTCAGGTGTTGCTGGTGAGCTGCCCTCTTAACTGCTGCAATCCATTTGGTGTAGGTACAGCCACATTGGAATTGGGAGGGAGTTGCAGCTGAGCAACCAGTTATAGGTTACATTCACATCACTCACCTTGGTAGCAATATCATTTATTCTTGGGCAAATATTAATTTTGAATCCTTTGGTCATTTTGATTTTACATTTCTTAGTTACAAACTTTACCTGTACTAACTTATTTTCAATTATTTTAGATGTGAGCTACAGTGGATAGGCCACCAATTAGTGACAAATATACTGAAAGTGGTTGTGACAAGTTACTTTTTTGAACCACTACAGTCCATTTAGATTAGATTAGATTTGATTACAGTGTGGAAACAGGCCCTTCGGCCCAACAAGTCCACACCGACCCGCCGAAGCGAAACCCACCCATACCCCTACATTTACCCCTTACCTAACACTACAGGCAATTTAGTATGGCCAATTCACCTGATCCTGCACATCTTTGGATGGTGGGAGGAAACCGGAGCACCCAGAGGAAACCCACGCAGACACGGGGAGAACGTGCAAACTCCACACAGTCAGTCGCCTGAGGCGGGAATTGAACCCGGGTCTCTGGCGCTGTGACGCAGTAGTGCTAACCACTGTACCACCGTGCTGCCTATTTAGTATCGGTACGTACATAGTGCTGTTTGAAAGGGAGTTCCAGGATTTTGATTTAGCAACACTGAAGGAAAAACAACATATTTCTAAGACAGAACTGAGAATGGGCTGGTCAGAAACATGGTGGTGGTGTTTCCATGTATTCTGCTGTCCTTACCCTTCTAGATAGTAGTGGTCATGGGCTTAGAAGTTGCTAAGGAGCTCTCATGAATTTTAACAGTATATCCTATAGATGTTGCACACTACTACTATAGTGATGGAGAGAGAGAGTTTTTTCTTAAAAAACTTCATTTGTGGAATATGTCTGCATTGCAATCTTGAGGCCAAGCACTAATTCCATCACCCAGAAATACCTGCCAAATGTGTAGTTGCAGATGCAACTCGAGGATCAGACTCATCAGCCACGCAAACCCATTACAAGTGACATGAAATTTCCAAGGTGGATAATTATACTAGTTGGCAAGTGATTGCCCGCAACAAATGGGTGTCACTCGCTATGGGCCGTGACAACATTGCATCAATAGCACAGACGACATTATCCACAACTTACTGCAAGTGGTAAACTAACAAGTGCCATTTGATTCATAGAAAATTCATTCTTTGACACGTTCTATTAGCTACAGCATTTATATGGGTGGCTGATGTTTTATGTTGTTGGTCAATAATGTCGCAAGGTATTGATGTAAAGACTCTTGGGATTCTTCCAGCTGATGGTAATACGGGGTGACTCAGATTCAAGAGTAAAACCTGGCTTACTAGCTAATCAGCTTTATTTGTATTGTTGTTTATGATGGAGATCAGTCACTAAACATATTCCAAAAGATTGCCAATATACATTGACAATATACATTTATCATATTACACTTACGATATTAAAAACTGTATTAGACTACTCAAGAACTATTTAAACAAAGTCATTACAAACATCAGAAATTCATCTCTGCAAGACTCTTACAGACACCAACTTCAGTCAAAAGTCATCTCTATCATCCCATTAAAGTTTCTTGCTCATCTGGCATGGCTGTATTTAGCTTCATTTTGGCAGGTTTCTTCACTTTATTGCTCTCCCTGAGACTGTGAAAACAAAAATCAGCACACTATTAACTTAACTTGGATTCCCTAAACTCATGTCTTCAACAGCCTTACAGAAGATCTTTCTCTCTGCTATCCCCAAAGCCTTCTAATTCTGGAGCTTTCCGCTCACTGATATTTAAGCAGCTCAGGACTTCTCCCAAGACCTGACTGCTTGGAGACTGTTAATAATAGCCCTTCTGCTAATGGGCCTTCCCCCACATGAACTTGTTTCTTGTACATATTCTCTCTCTCACACACACACACACACACACACACACACACACACACACACACACACACACACACACACACACACGTAGTTGTAAAACCACAAACATCTTTACAAAGTTGCTCACTCTGTGGCTTGCTGGTCATTTTGGTGAAATCACATGACTTCTTGTAAATGCTGCTTTGAACTTCATGTTCAAATTTACTTTCTGACCTTTGAAAACAAAATGGGTTAGATCTTGACAGAATTGAAAACTTAAATCCATTTTTCCTCCGCTTTCAAATCTAAGTTCCAAAATAATAATGTTATGAACCTTCATAACACTGGACTAGAAACCTAGAATCCTTGCAGTCAATTCTGTATTTCATGTGCAATTTTTAAAATCCATTTACTGTCACAAATTCTGAGTTTATGGATATATGAATTCAGAACAGGTGCATGTCATGCAGCACCTTGAGCCTACTCCACCATTCAATAAGATCACACTGATTTGATTACTCCACATTCCCATCTACTCTCAATAGCCTTATATCCCCTACTCTCAATAGCTTATCAAGGATCTATCCACCTTTAAAAGATTCAAAGAAACTGTCTGCACATTTGTAAAGAAGAGAGTTTCAAAGATTCGTGACACTCAGTAAAATAATTTCTACATCATAAATGGGCAACAACTGGTTTCCTTTTCAGGCTATTTCACAATTTGACATTTCCCTACGTTATATTCTATTTTCCAGATTTGTGCCTACTCAATCTTTCTTTGCAGTCTACTTACATCCTGCTTTCACAGTCTCCCACAAGAAGTAACACAGTTTTCACATATACTCTGTTGAGAACCTTCATGATGTTATATAAAGTCATTTCTGATATAGTACTACAGTCCAGTTTTCGCGTGATCTTGCGCTATAAGAAAATCGTGCAAGAGCCACGCCATTTAAGCTCTTTGGGCCGAAATCGCATAATAACCAATACAGGTAAGGAAAGTTTGCGTTCCACAAATGATGGTCTAATTTCTTCAATCATGTTAAAGCTCATTCACGTTGAAGATATGCACATTATAGCAGAACTAACTGTATTTCCATCAAGTCACGTTTTACTATTCTAAGCTGCAGCAGAAAGATCCTAGCTTCATCTATCTTTACCCACAAGACAACTCATGCATGCTGCATATTGATCTTGTAAACAGATCTTTAAACTGTTTCCAACCAATTGACATCCTTTCTTAAATAAGGTGGTCAATATGTGTACACACTCCACGTGGTATCACCAGTGCTCTGCAGAACAGAAGCATGGACTCCATATTTATATATTCAATTTCCTTATCATTAAATAATAACATATCATCTTTCCTAATTACTTGCTATATCTATACACTAACATTTTGAGAATCATGCACTGGGACACTAAGATCCCTCTGCATCCTCTCACAATTTAGAGAATAGGCTTCCTTTTTAATTCCTCCTACCAAATAGATAACTTCACATTTTCCCACATTATATTCTATTTGCCAGATTTGTGCCTACTCACTTAACCTTTCCTTGCAGTCTCCTTCCATCTTTTTTATATAGAAAAATGCCAGAGAGCCAACTGGAGAACAGCGAACTTGGATTTGGGTAATGAAGCAGGTTTAATTAATGAGCTCAGAGCAAAAGATCCCCGAGGAAGTAGTGATCATAACATAATATAACTGAACATTCAGTTTGAGTGTGAGGAATATGGAATGGAAGCAACTTTTATATTTAACTTAAATAATGGGAACTACAATTAAATGAGGATAGAGTTGGCTGAAGTGGGCTGGATAGATAGATTAGGAGGAAAAACGCTCAGCAATCAGTGGCAGACACAAGGAGACAACTCATGACTTTCCGCAAAAATATATTCCAGTAACAAGGAAAGATTCCAAGAGAGGAATAAACTAATCATGGCTAACCAAGGAAGCTCAGGAGAGAATAAAGTTAAAGTTAACAAAAAAGTAAAATTGAGGCCAAAGTTAGTGAGACCCTCAAAGACTGGGATAAATTCAGAATCCAACCAAGGAGGACTAAAAAGGTAATGATTTAGTGAAAATAAACTATCAGCGTAAATCAGCGAAGAATATAAAACTGACAATGAGAGCTCCAAGATTTAACATGTCACCGACATTGGGCAACTCCTTGCAAGTTCTGTACAGCAGATCTTACTCTAGTATTTCTTATAACCAATCCACACTTTCAATCCTAAATTCAAAGTCTGTAAAAATTACTAATCATGTTCTTTTAAATCTACTTACAGGTCAGAGGATCCTAAGGATGCCCAGATTAGAATACTATCAATACTGGCCAAGGGCAGGCTTATTGGCTTCCTGCAGGACCCATGAGGACGCGTGGAACCCAAGATCCAGCCGCTGGCCCAGAACTAAAAATCAGCCTCAGCAGAAACTCAATTCCACGGCCTAACCGGAGACCTGCAGCAACGCAACCCTGGGGAGGGCCAGGACAGGCCCAGTCTCCGATCCCACAGAAGTTATGCATCACCAACACCCGGGACTGTTCGGGGGCGAAAATCCTATCGCCACGACTTGTCCCAAAAACACTAGACCAGCCCAGGTCTTAACTACAATTTTGCAGCGTCCCTCCCTCGGGGAGGCCCAGCCCATCTGAACCAGACTCACTCACAGCCTGAAGCAGTGGACTCTCATCACAAACTCCCCAGACTGTCCAAATGCAAGAAACCTACAAGAAAACAGGGAGAACGTGCTGCTATGCAAGATGAGGCAGAAATAATACAATTTCAAATTCCTCCTACCCAAATGTCCAGGCTATCAAAAACAACATGGATGAACTCCGATCTAGACTTATTTTCCAGAGGGAACTGAGAGAATGCTGTATGCTCGGTTTCAGAGAGATTTGGTTGAATCCTACCATACCTTGCAAGCTGAGGGTTTCTCCATACATTGCACAGACTGCATGGCACCCTCACATAAGGCAAACAGTAGAGGAATATGCTTCCTAATCAACATTAGCTGGTACTCAGACATGGCAACTCTGCCAAGCCACATAGAATATCTTACAGTAAAATATTGCCCTTACGATCTGCCATGTGAATTCATCTCTGCTATCCTGATAGTAGTCTATGTACACACCAGGCCAAAGTGAAGAATGTCCTGGATATAATTTGCCCTGCAAAAACCATCCTAGAGCCAAAATCCCCAAGGCCTTATTCATCGTGGCCAGCGACTTCAACCAAGCCAATTTTGAGAGGGTGCTGACAAAGTACCACCAACACGGTTTCTGCCCCACCAGAGGATTGAGCATCTTGGACTAATGCTACACAGCCAAAGAAGTACACTGCTCCATCCCCTATCCACATTTCAGAAAATCAGATCATAGCGCTGTGTTCCTCCTCCCAGCTTACAAGCAGAAGCTGGGACAGGAGGATCCTTCACAGAAAGAAATGCAATGCTGGTCCAAGGCAGCACAAGAGCGAATCCCAGACTGCTTGGAATTGGTGGACTGGACTGTATCAGTCCAGCAGAAAACCTAGACAAGTACACCACCACCAACAATGACTTCATTACAAAATTTGGGGAGGACAGCATGCCAAAGTCATCAATCCAAGTGCTCCCCGACTGGAAACCTTGGACGAACCAAAAAATCCATTACCCACTAAAAACCAAATGTGCAATATTTAGGTCGAATGACCTAGACTTAAGGAATCCAGATCTCCACAAAGCCAGAAATGCCGAGGCAGTACCAGACCAAGTTAGAGGCCTAAACCAACTGTCTGGACATCCACTGCTTATGACAAGGTATAACAACATTATGGGATACAAAATGCAGCAGAACAGGATAGCAGACAAAGACACTTCCCTCCCTGATGTGCTCAATGTTTTCTATGCTGAGTTCAAGCAGAATGCCAGCAGCACAGTATCACCTGCCCTGACAGCTTGGATGCATCTGTTCCCTCCGTCACCGCAACAGCCATCAGATCAGTCCGAACGAAAACGACAGGATAAGAGAGTCCACAACCGAGCATTTAGATCCTGTGTGGACCAACTGGTGGAGTATTCACCAAAGTCTTCAACTTCTCCCTCCTATAAGTCGTAGTTCGCACCTACTTCAAGACGACCACCATCATCCTCATACCTAAGAAAGCACATGCAACGCGCCTTAATGATTATTACCTAGTGGCTCTGATCTCGACAATCATGAAGTGCTTCGAGAGGTTGGTCATGGCCCACATCAACGCTCGCCTCCCAGCCTGCCTTGACCCCCTGCAATTTGCCTACTGGCCTAACAGGTCCACAGCGGATGTCATTTCCCTATGCCTACACTCACCCCTGGAATATCTAAACAACAAGGAGAAAGTGAGGATTGCAGATACTAAAGGTCAGAGTCAAGAGCATGGTGCTGGAAAAGCACAGCAGGTCAGGCAGCATCCGAGGAGCAGGAGAATCAACATTTTGGGCATAAACCCTTCACCAGTAATGAGGCTTGTGTGCTGAGGTGCTGAGAGATAAATGGGAGGGGGATGGGGAGGATGAGGCAGCTGAGAATGTGATAGGTACATGAAGGTGGGGGGGGGAGAAGGTGATAGGTCAGAGAGGAGGGTGGAGCGGATAGATGGGAAAGGTGATGGACAGGTCAAGAGGGTGGTGCTGAGTTGGAGGCTTGGGATTGGGATAATGTGGGGTGAGTGGAAATGAGGAAACTGGTGAAATCCACATTGATCCTGTGTGGCTGCAGGGTCCCAAGGTGGAATATGAGGCGTTCTTCCTCCAGGCGTCGGGTGGTAAGAGTTTGGCGATGAAAGTGGCCCAAGACCTGCATTTCTTTGGAGGAGTGGGTGGGGGAGTTGAAGTGTTCAGCCACAGAGAGGTGGGGTTGGTTGGTGCAGGTATCCCACAGGTCTCCTTTGAAACAATCCACAAGTTGGCATCCTGTCTCCCCAATGGAGAGGAGACTCCCTCATCAGATCTACGCGGTCCCACCCCCCTCCCACTAACCCACACTCCACTCCCAGCACCTTCCCCTATCACCACAAGAAGGGCAAAACCTGCACCCACACCTACCCCTTCACCTCTGTCCAAAGCACCAAAGGATCCTTCCACATCTGACAGAAATTTACCTGTACCAGTTCCCCAAAACTTTATTTTCTCATTGGAAACTGTTTATTCTATGTAATCTGAAATAGTCCTAGAAATGCATTTCTATTGACCTGTCCCATAACAGAAATTACCAGTTACTTCTAGTTTTTCTGCTTTCATGCCAACATAATGACCCTTAATAAAAAGTTCAAAATATTAGTTCTGGACTCATTTGGAGTGTGAGATTCAATCATATTATGATTGCTGCAAATCAAGGGTGCTAGAAGATCATTAATTTATCCTATCACAACACCAGGTCCACAAGGTACCAACTTGAAAACATTCTATGAACTCATCAAGGCTATTTCTGCCCATCTCTAAGTAGACTGAAATCCTGCATGATTAACACCATTCTTTTCTGATGATCTCCCATTGTTTACTTTGTTTACACCGCAAGCTACCATGTAGTTTGCTGATCCGAGCTACCCGTCTGTCCTATATTTCAAGCATTATTCTTCTATAACTGTTTATTTAGCATCCATCTAAATGTTCACAAACAAATTGATTCTAATTTGTTATTCATCTTTTTGAAGTTAACCTTTTTGTTGTGGACTTGGCTCATGATGCTAGTATAATTGAGTACCCAATGTTTCTTGCATGTTCAAATATCAAAGGCTTTCATCTCCAATTTAAGTGTTAATACAGAGCCTCTCCCTGCCAAAATCTCAAATAAGTATCACCCATATCACAATATCACCTTGAGACTGTTGAGAGTCCCAATATTATGTTTCTCCAAATTGGCAGGTATGAGGTGCCAGACTCCATTTCAATATAATATGCAATTTCTCTGTTTATTCTTACTCATGCGCAAATAAAAAATAATTTTATTGCTAGGATAGAATTACATGGCTTACTAAATAGTTTCATGAATGGCAAATAGTTTCTGGAGACTTTACTTTGCAATATGACAAAGTGATGATGATCTAATTTGATGACGACAATTCTGCAACTTGTAGTCACAAAGAAGTGGTGCTCAACACCCAGAAATGAAACCCTGCACAATCTTCTTCAGATGCCAGCATGAAAAGTAGTAAAGTCATTGCTTATATAGCAATATTAGCCTTTCACTAAACATGTTACGACATATAATGTTCAATACATGTCCAAATGGAGTAAAGCAAGAGTTCAACTATTGATAGGACAGAGTAAAACTTGACTGAAGCAATCTTGAAAGATAGTAAGAACAATGCTTATGAATATTCACCCACTGTACTGCCTTCTACGTACGGATGATAAAAGGAAAAAGAACAAACTCCAACCTAATCAGGGAGCAAACAAATAACACGCTTTCAAGTCTCGGACTAACATTGTTCTGTAACTATCTCATCCTCCGCTTAGCGCATTTGAAAAGATCTTTCATCAATTTCTCATTCAGTAAAAGTACAGACAATGCATTAGTACTGAGGTAACAAGGAAATAAAATGCGCGCATGGGCATATATGTTTTACATAATACACATCTATCATTATTTATTTTAATTCAAGTTAACATTCACTGTAAATGTTAAAATAATCCAAGCTTTGTTTTTTCTCTTAAACGCAATAAAGCTGAAACACGATAGTCTTTGTAGTGAGTTCCAAAGAAGAGTAATATCAGACTCAAAATGCTAACTTTATTTCTCTCTCCACAGATGCTGCCAGATCTGCGGAGTTTCTCCAGCTCTTATATATATTTGCGATCTTTTTCCTCTATTTTTACTTCAAATTTTGGAATTTCCAAGTATATAATTATTTATAGACACTGTACTAGTTTAAACCCTCTTAACACCATATTTGGCAACTATTTTGTTTCCCCTTTCACTACTGTAAGCTTGTACATACTTCTGATTATTATCAGTCCTTTGTCTGAGGCTAATTCAGATTACTGCACAAATACATGCATGAATTTCAACATGGTTTTAACAGAGGCTTCCTGTGAAGCATTAGTCTATATTTCCGCTGGCCTGCTCAGTTGGCTGGTCAGCTGGTTTGCAATGCAGAGTGATCCCATCTGTGTGGGTTCAATTCCTGCACTGGCTGAAGTTATTTAGAAGGATTCTCCTTCTCAACCTCTCCCTTAGCCTGAGACATGGTGACCCTCAGGCTGTCTCTCCAATGAGAGCAGAGTCCTATGGTCTGATCAGACTGTGGTTACTTTAAAGAACACACACTCCACATAAAATTCTTTGTATGATTTAGTAACCGTTAACACAATACAACACATAACAGCCAACATGTTGCAAGTGTGATTTCTAGAAAAATTGTAGTAGCAATTATTTGAACAGAAAGCATCAATAACTATGTTGCTTAGAGTATTTTTAGTTAAATTCATGTTAAACAAGATTTCAAAACGACTGGTGATAATATCAACATGGCCATTATGCATGACTGTTCTGCACAAATGTGTATTATCTAACGTCATTTCCCAAATGCAAATTCTTACACAATGCCAGTTAAGGACTATACTTACTAGAGTTTAGACCGGTGAAAGGCGATCTAATTTAAGAATACGAGATGCTGAAGGGAATTGATAGTTAATGTACAGCAGATGCTTCCCCTTCTGAGATAATCTAGAATCAGAGGTCAATCTTAGGTTAAGACATGGCAGATTTAACAGAGATGAGGAGGAATTACTTCTCTCAAAGAGTTGTGAATTTACTATCTCAGATTGCTGTGAATGCAAGGACATTGAATAATCTTGAAGAGCAGATAGTTACTTTTTAATTAGTAACAGACTAAAAGAACAAAGAAAAAAAACAAAGAAAACTTACAACCCAGGATCGGCCTTCCAAACCTGAGCCGATCCAAAAGTACTGTCTAAACCTGTCGGTCAATTCCTATGTATCCCTCTGCTCCCCACCTACTCATGCATTTGTCCAGACGCATCTTAAATGAATCTACTGTGCCTGCCTCTACCATCTCTCCTGGCAATGCGTTCCAAACGTCCACCACCCTCTGCGTGAAGTACTTACCACGTGTATCCCCCTTAAACTTTCCACCTCTCACCTTGAAAGCGTGACCTCTCGTTATTGAATCCTTCAATCTTGGAAAAAGCTTTTCTCTATCCACCTTGTCTATACCCTTCATGGTTTTGTAAGCCTCAATCAGGTTCCCCCTCAAACTCCTTTTCTCTAATGAAAATAAACCTAACCTACTCAACTTTTTTTTCATAGCTAGCACCTTCCATACCAGGCAACATCTTCATAAACCTTCTTTGCACCATCTCCAAAGCGTCCACATTCTTTTGGTAATGTGGAGACCAGAACTGTACACAGTATTCTAAATGCAGCCAAACCAATGTCTTGTACAATTTTAATGTGACTTGCCAGCTCTTATACTCAATACCCGCACCCAATGAAGGCAAGCACACTATATGTCTTTTTGACCACTCTATCCACCTGTGCAGTAACCTTCCGGGTACAATGGACCTGCACTCCCAGATCTCTCTGCCCATCAACTTTTCCCAAGGCTCTTCCGTCCATTGTATAATTCGCTCTAGAATTAGTCTTGCCTAAATGCATCACCTCACATTTTTCTGGATTGAAAACCACCTGCCACTTTTCCACCCAACTCTCCAGTCTATCTATATCCTTATGCTTTCTGCTACTCAACTAATCTTCGTGTCATCTGCAAACTTGCTGATCATACCAACAGTGCCCTCTTCCAGATCATTTATGTATATTACAAACAACAGTGGCCCTAACACCGACCCCTGTGGAACACCACTGGTCACCTTTCTCCATTTCGAAAAACTCCCTTCAACTACTACTCTGTCTCCTGTTGCTCAATCAGTTCTTTATCCACCTAGCTAGAATACCCTGCACATCATGTGACTTCACTTTCTCCATTAGTCTACCATGGGGAACCTTTTCAAACACCTGTCCATGTATATGACATCAACAGCCCTTCCTTCATCTATCAACTTGGTCACTTCCTCAAAGAGCTCTAAGTTGGTAAGGCACTATCTCCCCCGTACAAAACCATGTTGCCTATCACTGATAAATCCATTCTTTTCTAAATATAAATAGATCCTATCCTTCAGTATCTTCTCCAGCAACTTTCCCACCACTGACGTCAGACTCACTGGTCTGTAGTTACACGGAATATCCCTACTACCCTTCTTGTTCAGGGTGACAACATGAGCAACCCTCTAGTCCTCTGGCACCTCACCTCTATTTAAGGATGCCACAAAGATATCTGTCAGGGCCCCAGCTATTTCCTCTCTTGCCTCCTTCAGCAACCCGGGATAGATCCCATCCGGTCCTGGGGATTTGACAACCTTAACCTCTTGCCTACCCAACACATCTTCCCTACTTATGTCAACGTGATCCAGACTAATCAAACTTCTATCTCTAATTTCAACATTCATCATGTTCCACTCCTCAGTGAACACTGATGCAAAGTAATCATTCAGAAGTTCACCCATTCTCTCAGGTTCGACACACATCCTTCCTTCGTTATCCTTTAGTGGACCAATCCTTTCTCTAGTTAGCCGTTTGCTTCTTATATAAGAATAAAATGCTTTGGGATTCTCCTTAATTCTGCTCGCTAAAGCCATTTCATGACCCCTTTTAGCCCGCTTGATTCCTCGTTTAAGACTTGTCCTACTCTTCCGATAGGAGAAAGTGAGGTCTGCAGATGCTGGAGATCAAAGTTGAAACTTTATTGCTGGAACAGCACAGCAGGTCAGGCAGCATCCAGGGAACAGGAGATTCGACGTTTCGGGCACAGGCCCTTCTTCAGGATTCCTGAAGAAGGGCCTGTGCCCGAAACGTCGAATCTCCTGTTCCCTGGATGCTGCCTGACCTGCTGTGCTGTTCCAGCAATAAAGTTTCAACTACTCTTCCGATATTCTTCCAGGGCCCGTTCTGTTCTTAGCTGCCTAGACCTTATATATGCTTCCCCTTTCCACTTGGCTAATCGTACAATTTCTCCTGTCATCCACGGTTCACGCATCTTGCCCTTCCTATCCTTTGCCTTCAACGGGACATGCCTATCCTTTGCCTTCAACGGGACATGCCTATCTTTTAAAGCCTCTCACATCTCAAATGTGGACTTCCCTTCAAATAGCTGAGTCCAATCCACATTTCTAAGCTCCTGCCTAATTTTGACATAATTGGCCTTGGCCCAGTTTAGTGCTCTTCCCTTAGGACCACTCTCTTCTTTATCTACGAGTATTCTAAAACTGACAGAATTGTAGTCACTGTTCCCAAAGAAATCCCCCACTGCAACTTCTACCACCTGATCTGGCTCATTCCCCAGTACCAAATCCAATATGGCCCATTCCCTAGTCAGACTATTGACACACTGCTCTAGAAAACTCTCCTGGATGCTTCTTATAAATTCTACCCCATCCAGACCTCTGGCGGTAAATGTATCCCAGTCAATGTTGGGAAAATTAAAATCTCCCATCACCACTACCCTATTGCCACTACATCTTTCCACAATCTGTTTACCTATTTGTTCTTCTACTTCACGCTCACTGTTGGGAGGCCTGTAATACAGCCCCAACAGTGTAACTGCGCCCTTATTTCTCAGCTCCACCCATAATGCCTCATTACCCAAGACCTCCATCGTGTGCTCCTTTAGCACAGCCGTGATATCGTCCTTGACCAGCAATGCAACTCCACCCCCCCCCCCCCCCCCCCCCCGGCCTGTCTGAAACGTCTATATTCTGGAACATTTAATTGCCAATCGTCATGCCTTTCCTTCAACCAAGTCTCTGTGATTGATTGAAATTGGACAGGAAAGTATATTTTAGACAGAGATGAGATTAGCTAATGATTATGTTAAATGGCAGAGCAGATTTGAAGCACTGAACAGCCTACTCCAGTTGCTAGCTCACATTTTCCTGTACATGACCATGTGCATGTGCTCAGGCTCTGTGATAAGAAATAGGAAATAAGAACAGGAGTAAGCTATTCATCCTCTCAAACTTGCTCCTGCATTCATAGCTGACCCGACATTCCTCATGGAGGAGAAAGTGAGGTCTGCAGATGCTGGAGATCAGAGATGGAAATGTGTTGCTGGAAAAGCGCAGCAGGTCAGGCAGCATCTAGGGAACAGGAGAATTGACGTTTCGGGCATTAGCCTATCTTTTAAAGCCATTCCTGAAGAAGGGCTAATGCCCGAAACGTCGATTCTCCTGTTCCCTAGATGCTGCCTGACCTGCTGCGCTTTTCCAGCAACACATTTCCGACATTCCTCATGTCTCCTTTCCTAATCGTTTCCCTATAACCCTTGATTCCACTACTGAGCAAGAATCTACTACAGCCTTAAATATACACAAGGACCAAGGTGAGGAGTTCTAAAGACTCTGAATCCACAGAGAAGAGATTTCTCCTCATCTCAGTCTTAAATTGCTTGCTACCCTTTATTCTGAGACTATGTTCTCTAGACTGAGACTGAGGGGAAATATCTTCTCCGCATTTACTGTGTCAAGGCTTTTTACAATCCATGTGTCTAAATGAGATCAATTCTTATTCTTCTAAACTCAAGCAAGTAGAGTCCCAAACTGTTTAATCTTTGCTAATAAGACTTAGCGCATGCCAAAACATGATTATGATAGACAATTAAGAGGCTGGAGAACACAGCAAGAGGTGGTGAAGAAGTCAACATTCTGGTATAACGCTTCTTCAGAAATGTCGTCACAAACACAATCACATTGGTTACATCAATGTTACTGTGTTTGTGCACTATTATTGCAGATATACATAAATAAAAATGACTGGTTAACTTAAATCAAGTTACTGCCCATGCAAAGATGGAATGACATGTAAAATTGGCATGGACTATGATTTCAAATTTCTTAATATCATTATCCATTGAAATGCAATTAAAATTTTCTGCCAATCTTTTTCCATCTTTAATTGAGACATCAATACAGGAGTCTTTCCCAAAAAGAGAGACTTGAAATTTTCAATTCCATCAAGTTTGCAATTATTGATCAGGCTATCAGTCACCTACCTCTGGCACTCTCCAGCATGTAGGATCAAATCATCATTGTTTTTTGCACTAACAGTTAGTTCATGTTCTGTTGAATTGAAGACATCCAAGAGAAGGTGACATTGTCTGGTGCTGTTGGAACAGAAATCAGCAAGTTTAATAGCACATTAAAAATTATGAAGTTTTGAAACAGATAAGAGGTAAAATGTTCATGCTTGATTTATATTTCACAATTTCACACTACACAGTGTGGCAGATTTTGGGAATATTGTTTCAACCAACCCCAATATAAGATCTTAACTTAATTGACGCCACAGAAAACTTTTCTAACAGAAGGTGGACCCCTAGTCAGCAAAAAGCACCAGGTTACCTATGTTTAACTGCAAATAGTCAACCAAAGGGTCTTGTTGCCAGTACATCATTAGCTGTGCTTCTCATTCTTTGGGCTTCTCTTGGTAGTTTCATGCGCTCAGCACAAAACCCAAACATCTGCAGGCATGCCTGTGAACTAGTTCAGTCTTTGATATTTTTTGCCTCCGCAGACAACAGACTAGCTTAAATTTTGTGCAAGGTGTCCATATGTGCACACATTATATCAGAAGATAATTAGTATCATGAATCGCAAACATTCATGATCCAGAATTAACAGCTAAGGTCAGGGTAGGTGGTTTCACTGATACAGGTTGGGATGCCATGAGCAACAAAGGCTCACTGCCGTAATATCAGGGTCAGAAGGTGTACTTAGCCACAACTCTGGAACTAATGATCTACTGGAGGATTTTTCCCTCCATACATGGGACCTGTCACCTTACCCCTCCAAAACAATCATATTTTTATCCTTTTGAAGGTCCCTCCATTCTGATGAATCTTTACATTCTCACACTGTCCCAGGGTCCCAGTGAAAATCAGGGTGCTCCAAGTCAGCACTAGGTAACCACCACCATCTGCACTTTCAAGAGAATAGCTCCACCATTCTTGCTTCCAGCAACTGCAGGCTCAGGACTCATACTTGGTCCCAAAACAGGGACTAAATCCTGTCAAGGAGTCAGTGTGCCAGACAGCATTGTTGGGCTCTAACTGCGGTCAGTGAATCCTTGGGATTTATAAAGTATATAAAATGGCCTCTTCTGATATTTGGCAAGTATTGGGTTGAATCTGTCCAATTAAATTTTGTCTTCAAGCAATTGCCCTGTGCTACATGCTAACTGTTTCAAAATATGCTTGCAACTAATGATTCAGATACACAAGTTGTTCAGTAAATCCAACTAGATAGAACTGGCTGTCCTTTTCCTTAGTGTTTTCAAACAGAGGCAAAGAAATAAAGTAATTCTGCCAGAACGCGATAATAGAAACCATTCAGGAGGATGAAATCTTTCTCAAGAATCTATTTTTAGTGGAATAAAAGTTACATCATGCACAAGAGCATGCTACTGACTGGAAGTAAATAACGATATGTATAGTCAATGCATAATGTCACACATTGTATGTTGGCTATTTTTGGTTTCTTCTGTCCCAAGACCTCCCCATAACCTGAACTGTGGTAATTATACAACCTGCTTCAAAGATTCTGGCCCAGATTATTCCAGCGTAGATGGGTGTTGCACCCAGAGACCCTCAAGAATTGTCACTGTAGAAGACTCAAAAGGAATTGTTTGGGACATTGAAGATTCCACTGGACAATTCTCTATCTCTGGAACCCTCTGAAAGTCTCCATTTAAATTGGAGAACTCAGTTTGGAGAAAATTAGTTCATAGCTACTCAGAAAATCTTAGACTATGAAATACACCCTACCCCTTGCCCAGCTGGTAACCTACCTAATTGGCATCCTGACATCCTATCCTCCTGGTATTTTAAACTCACATTTACCTTAGCTATTTACTGTTTGACAGCAGCTGTCAAAGTGGCTGTCCATCATTCTGGCCATTAAGTTTTCGATAATGTCAGTGGCTGCTGTGAAAGGTGGTAGGGGATTTGAGGGTGGGGGTGTTCATCTTTTCCAGCAAAATTACTTATTTCTTCCATTCGCTTGTCTATGAACCAATAAGAAATCATCCAACATTTGGTCTTAGGCTTTCGTGATTCTGCTCATGAATTGTTTCAATTTATTAATTAATGGGATGTGGCCATCATTGCTTGAGAAGATGGTGGCAAGCCATCATCTTGAACTGATGCAGTCTGTTTGATAAAGAAATTCCAGCATTGCTTACTGACGGCGAGTCCCAGAATTTTGACACAGCAAAGAAGGAATTTGCTCAAGTCTAGAGTTTACACACATTTCACTGTAATTTGTTGCTGTTTTGAATACCACATTGATATTATATGTAATTCTGACACATATTTTGAATATGGACACATTAGCTGCAATATTCACTATGTATAAATAATTTACCTTGTCCTAGTTTTAATTTATGCCCTATCCTTTCCATATTGCATGCTTAAACACAAAGTCAAGCAAACGGGTTTACAGATTACAAAGTCACAGACAAAAACAAACTATTGTTTACCCAGTATGAATAACCAGACAGAATAATGATCAAAAACAACAAATCGTCATCAACGTTTTGCTCTTGAATTCAAGTCAATGAGGCATAGTTGTACTGCTTCTGTGGTGGAACGACCTGAGACTAATCATCTCCACATAACCCAGAGACTGTGGTTGGATCTTTCGGGCCAATTTAAATTTGTAATACTATTCTTTTATCAGCTGAGTTAGACTACCTACTGTACAAATCTGAAGTTACATCGGCATATTTTGGTACCAAACTACTAGTATACAGAAGAATACCTATGTGCATCTCTCCCATTCTCCAAACCTTATTTTTTGCTTTAATGTACAAACCACACCAGTGACAATTAGAGTTGAGAAAGAAAAAATGCTGAGTAGCATATTAGCTTGAATAATTTTATTAAGAAAAAAATGCTTTCTGAAAGGATATTCATCTCACTTGGCGAACTCATTGTATGGTTTAATGAAAACATAAATGATTTGTCAGTGCACATGTCTATTCACAATAAATTGTTTTTCAGTTTCTTTGCTGTCAACCAAGCTATTTTGAACAAGTTACCTATTACGCTGTATGATTGAAACCTAGATATAGCAGCATTACAAAATCAGTCTGTCATATTTCCCAGACTTGAGCTTTGTGCCTATACTGCATTCACTGACAATAGTAACCGAGTCACTCTACAGTCAGGTAGATAAGAAATTACCAGTGTGGTATACATATATTGAACTGATGATTTAAATTCCCTGACTGCTTTTCCCAAAGTAAAGGGACAAGAAGCATTGCAAAGAAGTAACAGACATCTTTCAAAATACATATTACAGTCCATAAAAAAATGACTTTCCTAGCCCATATGCAAGATCTAATTAGAATTAGCGGCTTGGGGAAAAAAAATAGATGAAACACAGCCTAACTGTTTTGTTCACAACAAATTCAGGCTATCTTATAAAATGGAGCAGAAACAGACTCTAATGGGCAAGGTTATAATGCCAAAACATAACATTTGTCAAAGCAAATTATTGCAAATATCCTGCAAATTAACATGTGTGTTTTATCATTAGATTAGATTACTTCGTGTGGAAACAGGCCCTTCGGCCCAAGTCCACACCGACCCTCCGAAGAGCAACCCACTCAGACCCATCCCCCTACATTTACCCCTTCACCTAACACTACAGGCAATTTAGCACAGCCAATTCACCTAACCTGCACATTTTTGGACTGCGGGAGGAAACCAGAGCACCCGGAGGAAACCCACGCAGACACGGGGAGAATGTGCAAACTCCACACAGTCAATCACCTGAAGCGGGAATTGAACCCGGGTCTCTGGCGCTGTGAGGCAGCAGTGCTATCCACTGTGCCATCCACTATTATTATATAATTATTATATAAGCAACATCAAGATTATTTTAAATATCTATAGTTAAGCAATACTGGCTAATTTTAACATTGGAAGTATAAAGTAATGGAGTGGGGAAAACAACACTTTCATTACAAGTAAGTGAACCAACAAATTCAAGAATTGAACTTTAATTGATCTCTATAACCTCAATAGGCCTCTACATTATCAATTCTGTTGTATTATACTGTTTATATGGGATAATGTATATTATAATTGTACATGGGTAACCTTTGAATTTAAGATACATTTGCAAAGAGGAAATAAAAGACTGATGATTTTAAACACAGTGCCAAAACCTGAAATGAGATCAAATATTGGGGTATCTTTGATTTAAAAAAAAAGTTCCAATGCTTTCAAGAATGGGGAATTTTCTAACATTCCCTGTTACTTCAACTTTTCCTGACAACTTCAGTTAATTTGCACTGTAGGCATCTACTTGCGCTAACTACATGTACACTGTATCTCCCTATCCAATGAGATTTAAGGATTAAGGAAGAGGAAAGGACAAGGAGACTACAGGTTTTTTTTTTAGGTTACTTAGTGTGGAAACAGGCCCTTCGACCCAACAAGTCCACACCGACCCGCCGAAGCGTAACCCACCCATTCCCCTACAATTACCCCTTTACCTAACACTACGGGCAATTTAGCATGGCCAATTCACCTGACATGCACATCTTTGGACTGTGGGAGGAAACCGGAGCACCCGGAGGGTGCCCATGCAGACACGGGGAGAATGTGCAAACTCCACACAGTCAGTCGCCCGAGTCGGGAATTGAACCCAAGCCTCTGGCGCTGCGAGGCAGCAGTGCTAACCACTGTGCCACCGTGCTGCCCACTACTGGGACAGTGAATGAGTGAATAACAGTCAAATAAAAATCGAAAATGAAAGGGATAGCAAGAAGAACTGTAATGTGAGAGAGAGAGTAAGGAAACAAAAAAATGTAAACCAGACTTTTTGAAAAACATCTCAACAAAAATAATTTACTATATGCACGATTGAGATTGTTTAACTTGTTCCCTGGGCCAAAGAGATTGCCTGACATTGCATAAACAACAAGGATGCTCTCCAATGAAGTGTATGCCTATGTCACAGCATGTTAACTTCACACTAGTACAATTCTGCAGCTCATTGTTGAGCTTTGTCCAGCCCTGGTTTTTCCTGTATAGCTACAATGCTGAAAAGAAATTATGAAGTTTCCATATCAGTAGGGAGGAATTCAGATTTATTCGCTTTCAACAACGTGGTCTCAAGACTCTTTCTTTCATTCCTTCAGGGGATATGGACTTTTCTGGCTGGCCCAGCATTAATTATCTGTCAATTGAAAAGATGGTATTAAACTGCCTTGAGTCGCTGTAGCCAATTTGTGCATTTGTATGCACAATGCTGTTAGTGAGGTAGTTCCAGAGTTCTGATAGAAGTGAAGGAATGGCAAATAAAAACTGAAAGAACTGTGGATCCTGTAAATCAAAAACAAAAACATAAATTGCTGGAAAAGCTCAGCAGATCTGGCAGTATCCGTGATTAGAAGTCAGCATTAACAGTGAAGCTTCCGCAGAACTGGTGATAGATTTCCAAATCAGGATGGTAAGTGTCTTAGATGTGAACTTGCACATGGTGGTGCTTCTATCTATCTGTTGCCCTTGCCCCTTCTAGATAGTAGTGGTTCAGAGTTTGGAAAGTACTATTGAAGGAATCTTACAAGACTATCCAAGGGACCTTGGTGAATTATGCATTGCATCTTGTAGGTGGTACACACTGGTACCATTCTACATCAGTGGTTGTGGGAGCACAGTTTTATGGTGGTCGATAGTGCACCAATCAAGCCAGCACTTTTGTCCTGGACAATGCCAAACTGCTTGAGTTCTGTTTAAGCTGTGCTCATCCAGACACGTGGACAGAATTTTGATCTTATAGATGATAAGCACCTTTTAGGAAATCCAGAGCCAGGTTCAACACCACAGGACCCCCAGTCTCTACTGTTTTAACCACTGTATTGATATTTCTATTGTTGGCTCAGTTCACTTTCACATTAATGATAACACCCAGAACTTTGGTATTAAGCAATTCTGCAATGATAATATCATTGAATGTCCGGGGAAATGATTAAATTCTCTCAATCTGAAGATTGTGATTGCCTGGCACAAATGCTTCCTGCCACAGAGTCAGGTCTTACTGCATTTGAACACAGAACTGCTTCACCATACAAGAAGCCACAAATGGGAGCAACTCAGCAAATCCCTCATCTTATGGAAGGAAGAATCATTGATGAAGAAGCTGAAGTTGGTTGGACTTAGAGTACTACCCAGAGGAGCTCCAACAGTGAAACCATTGAGATGATTGACATCCATCAACCAAACCCACTTTCCAGTATGCTAGGCAGAGAGATTTTCCCTTGGTTCCTAATGACTCCAATTCTGCCAGGACTCCTTGATGCCATGCACAATCAAATTGTGCAGTCAAAATTGCCACTCTGACCTCACCTTTGGAAATCACCACGGAACTATATATGGACCAAGGCTATAGTGAGATCAGGAGCTCAGTGGTTTTCGCAAAATCTAAACAAAGCATCAGTGAGCAAGTTACTGCTGAATAAATGGCTCCTGGCAGCACTGTTGATGACCCATTCCTTCATTTTTATACAGTGTAGACACATGAGCATTAATTGGGCTGGTTGGATGGTCCTGCTTTTTTCTGGACAAAACATATACCTTGACAATTTCCCATCAACTTGGGTAGATGCCAGTATTGGAAGCTGTACTGAACCGCTCGGATAGGGAAATTGCAAGTTCTGCAACACTATTGCTGGAATGTTGTCAGGGTCCAAAGTCTAGGCAATATCCAGTGCCTCAACCAATGCTTCAGCCTCATCACTTGTATAAACACACAGACTGCTCCTCAGTATTGAGATCGGCAATATTTGTGTCGACTTGTCCTCCACTTAGTTGTTAATTGTAGTACCATCATTCACCTCTTGATATGTCAGGCCCCCAGAGGATGGACCTTATATGTCAGTAGTGTGATCACTTAGTATGGTCAATCGCCCAGCGATCCACTTCTTTAGCCTAGAGGTAGCCCTGTGTTACAGATTCACAAAGTTGACACCTTATTTTTAGAGACAGCGAGGGGAGTGGGGGTAAAAAGAGAGAGGAGAGGGAGGAAGGAGAGAGAAAGAGCAAGACAGAGGGGAAGGAGGAAGAGAGAGAGAGAGAGTGAGAAAGAGGGGAAGAGAGAGAAAGGGAGGGAGGAAGATGA
>NC_057713.1:54923267-54962792 GCF_004010195.1 Chiloscyllium plagiosum | reverse complement strand
GAGACACAGACAGAGAGAGACACAGACAGAGAGAGACACAGACAGAGAGAGACACAGACAGAGAGAGACACAGACAGAGAGAGAATGAGCGAGCAGGAGGACCGAGAGAAAGCGAGAGGGAGGGAGAGAGCAAGCGCGAGATCTTCAAAACGTCCATCTTTGCCCAAGATATATCAAACTTTCTGGAAGGATCTACTAATATTCACTGGGGAATGAGCAACATTTTCTATGAACAGAATTGTTGATTGAAAGTTATTCCAAGCCTACTTCATTTCATATCGAAATCAACATTGTTTAACAATCCCACCTACCTGACTCCCAATTTCAAATCCTATTATAATTTTAGGACGCTAGCTTTCATTGATCATGACATTTGCACTGAAAGCAACATCATTGTATATAAGGCAGTCACTCTTTCAATTCTTCTATGAAGCTACAAAACTTGGAATATTCTTACATCGAAGCCCTTGACGAGTACCATCAATGCTGTTTGCAATTAATTCTCTGCATCAGCTGGGAAGATGTGTGCATTAACATCAGCAACTTTGAAGAAGTTGATGGTATCAATATTCAGACTGTAATTATACAAAAAGAACCGCACAGGGTTGGCCACATACTTTAGATGCTTGAGCTACAACAACCAAAGCAAATCTTCTCTACCCAGTTCAAGGAAGGGACTTGAATGGGAGAAAGGATGCGTTTCGAAGACTTCCTGAAAGCTGCCTTCAGAGAATGCAACAGAGATGCATCTTCCTGAGTGAAGAGACTCAATTCTTCAAGAACATCCATTGGCAAAAGGAAATGTGGGAAAGGATCCGGAGAAAGAAATCCCAGCGACCTCAGGGCTAAGGACCAATTCTACATTCCAGAAACACCTGCCAAATGTGCGGTTGGAAACGCAGTTCTAAGATTGGGCTTATCAGCCATGCAAGGGCCCACAGAATCCAGACCAGCGACACAATTTCCTCGGTGGACAACCATATTTGGTAGTAAGTCATTGCCAATCTCAATCATGTGACAAAACCAGGCATTTCAGGTGCTGAGGGCTTGTCTCAGTATGCTAATTTAAAGTTCTTTAAGCTGACAGTGTAATTTCACCTTTGCCAGAGTTGCCTTTCAGATTAAGGGGTAACTGGAAAAGCATTCATGTCTATTTTGACATCAAGGTTCTTAACGTTTTCTTTTGTCGGAGAAGACAGTTGGCAGACGACTCATCTCCTAGCCCTTTCAGTCAGCTTTAGCTGGAATATCAATACTGTGCAGAGAGTGGAGAAGCGATTATAAAACAGTGAGACTGATCACATGGTTGCTTCTCAGTCTAGCAAGACGGACCATTTTTAAAAGAAACAGAACTTGGCATCAAAAAAAGAAGAGAATACAGCTTTTATCCTTGGGATTTCTCATCCCAAGGTGGACAGTGAGAGCCTTTTTCCTCAGATGGTGAAGGCCAACACGAGGGGACTTAGCTTTAAATTGAGGGGTGATAGATTTAGAACAGATATTAGGGGTAGTTTCTTCACTCAGTAGTAGGGATGTGGAATGGCCTGCCTGCAACAGTAGTGGACTTGCTGATGTTAAGGGCATTTAAATGGGCATTGGACATACAAATGGATAATAATGGAACTGTGTAGGTTAGATGGGCATCAGATTATTTTCACAGGTCGGCATAACATCGAGGGCTGCAACGTTCGATGTTCTGGTCATGTCCTTTGGTCATGACAACACTTGTTCTAGAACCTTCTAAAAACAAACATTTTTTTGTCTGCATTTTTAATCCCCTTCAGAACTGAGCCATACGCACTGTGATCATGTTTCTTGGGCACATGTTTATCATTGTTGATGTGCTTCGAACATTTCTTGATAAACTAGTTACATGCCAAGAGAAGGAAACAAAAGATGGAGTTTACCATTATTGGTTTTGACAGTATATTCCCAGTGAGCAGGTCAGAAGGTTACAGAGAAACAATTACCCTCAGACCCAAAACGTTTGGAGTGATGAGACCATGCAGTTGTGAATATGACAAGTGGAGGTGATGGAATTTTAAGAAGTCATTTTAAGTGGAACATATCATGAGTTGTATTTCATGGTGTTTTCCTGGAACTGTGAAAGCAAAAGCAGACAGCATGGAGTGATGAGCTCTAAAATTAAGAAAAATTGCTTCACAATAACATTGTGACTGGCTCCTAACTAAGCAACCACAGCTTGTGTGGGGGTCTGGTGCAGCAGAGAGCCAACTCGCATGCAAACAGAAATCACAAGATCTTTTCTTCTCAATCTCCTGTTTGGAGGTACCAGAAAGTCTCCTGTAACAGTTAGCTGTCTTACAATTTGCCTTTCGCTGAAAATCCTCTGTAGAAGGAAGAATAAAACACGAGCCGAGTGAAAAGACTAATTCTCAGTGAAAGAAAGAAAGCATGGTGCATAAAAAAACTGTCAACAGAAAAGAATTTAAAAGAATTCATAGGGAATAAACACATTGAATTCTGTGGGTTCCAGACTTCTTACTAAACTATTTTCTCCTAGTCTTTTTCCTCCTTTTTTCATACTCAATATCTATTTCTTAACTTTTTTGCTTATGGTTCTTTATAAGGGGAGGGAATTTAAGAAGGGGTAGTACTTAAGTTAGCACTGCATATTTCTAAATTGACATTGACCGAAAACAATTTGTTCATAATAAACAGTTACTTTAACTGCAGAAAAATAGTGTTTTTTTTAAAGCTAATTTCATCAGTCATGCAAAGTTGGGACTTTGACTAAAGCTTTTCACATTAGTGACAACTCTGGGAATAGTGTGGTTCCATTTCTGGTGCATTACACCAGTGAATCATAACAATACACCGTTCAATCCAGTGGTTAAGGCAAGATTGAAGAGAAACAATTGATCAATGCAATGAATCATGGGTTAAGTATATGAATGGGTAGAGAACAAGATAATATAGATTATCTACTAAGTTGTAAAAGTCAAAACAAGACCTGTGTGTAAACTGGCTACCCTACTCCAACGACACATTTGCATCCAAAAACTTACATGCAAACCTGCACTTGCATTGCTTTGCTCAGCTAACCTGTACTCTCTCCCCCATCAACAACTGAACAGTATTGCCAGATTCTCGTTCCCATTTGTCTCAGATCTGGGTACTCAGAAACAACCTTTCAGCTGTAACAGGAAACCTCATCAAACCCTGCAATTTTCCCACAACTGTCTGTACTCCATGAAATCACTGCAAGCCTTGTGCTATTAACAGCCACACAACTACCACGAAAAAAAGCAAGCAACAAAAGAGCAAGTTGATTAGTTTTGTATACCTTGTTGCAGGAAGTGTGCTGACCCTGGTAAAGAACACTGATGGCTCAACATCTACATGAAGCCCCAAAGAAAGATTCCTGTAATATCCATCAACATGGCCTGGTCCACCAGAATACTTGAAGTTCAAAACGGCTTCCAATGTCTGAAAAATAAAATGTTTTAGAATGTTAACAATATCGGTTCATTTCAATAATCTAAATTTTGTTTATTTTTTCCTCAATAGCTATTTGCTTATGTAAGAAAAAGCAATATGCTTAAGTCTTTACGACACGAAGTCATTAGTTGAAGAAAACTAATTAGTTAAATAAATTATTTTGCAGCTTATACTCATTAAGTTGATGGGACCAACCACCTCCTTGATCTCATTACAGGCTGGATTCAAATATGGATAATGAAATGAACGTGAGGGGAGGAGAGAGCAACTATCCCCAATGTTAATGTCATGTATTTGGTCATGGACATAATATCTTCATACTAAAATGAATTACTTCATATTTCTCTGCCTCACATTTTAACTACTTAGTGTCTGCACATTTCACCAGTCTATTTTGTCTTGCAGTTTATTGTCATCCTCAAAGATCACAATACAATCACGTATGTCATTTGCAAAGTATAATAATGTGCTCTACATACCCAAGTATAGATCAGTCACATATGTCAAGCATAGCAGTTGCCTAAACTCCACACCTGAAAACCTGACTGTATTCTTTCCTTCAGTATAAAAATCAACTAACCACCACTTATCTTTGATTCCTGTACTTCAGTAAATATCATAGCCATTCTGTTATTGTCCCTTTTATTGCACATTTGCCAACAAACTTGATTATGCCACTTCAAACGTCTTTTGTATTCCAGATGCACCACAAACTACTATACTAATATCAATTCGGTTAACTCATCAAAAACTTAAAGCACTATTGATAAAAATACAATTCACAGAAGATTTTGATCTTAGTCATCAGGATATTTTGCAGTAATACAAATTCAAGGGGAAAACCAACATTGAAACTGGAGGAGAGGGCAGGGCTCATTAGTTGGCAAGTGGATTCTGGTCGAGGGGTTATCATGCAGGATCCACCCAATGCTAATTTACAGTAAACAGTTTTGTTCCATTTTAAACCAAGCAGGTTGAATCTGATTGATTAGGACAGTCCCCTGAGAAATGAACCAGCAAATAGCTGTCACCTATTTTGTTGAGTTGAAACAGATGTAGTATATGTACATATTCTATCTACAAGGAAAAAACCCTGTATATTAATAAGCATACCTTCCAGTATACCCAAGTGTTCCACACTGTGAGTTTGACTGGTAATCCTAAATTGTTGTTAGCACAATTCCACGCAAGTTCAGAAATATCTTGCAAATATTGTCCAATTGTAGAATCACAAAACGACATTAATCATTATGGGAATTGGGCAGGAAAATGGAGTTGAGAATTATCAGATCAGTCATGATCACAAGGAATAACAGATAAGACCAGATAGGCTGAATAGCCTATTTCTGCTTCTGTCTTATGAAGCAAAAGCACCACTCCTTGGGTCAAATAGACATTGCTGTGTGTTCTATCCTATCCAATTCTATTTAAAACAGATGTGATGCCAATATAGGTCAATGAGTATAGTTTATTTCATGGTCACTTATAGAGTCATAAAATCATACAGGTCTATTGCATAGATAAAGTCCCTTTAGCACATTGAGTTTGCACCAGTCAAAAACGACCATCTAACTACTTTAATCCTATTTAACAGCACTTGCTGCGTCACCTTGTATACAGTGGAATTGCAAGTGTGTATCTAAATATTTAAATGTTGAGGGTTTCTTCTTCTACCATCCTCACAGGCACTGAATTCCAGATTCCCACTACCCTTTGTGAAAAAAAATTCTAACATCTCCTCAAAACTTCCTTCCCTTTACCAGTCTCCTCTGCTCCAAGGAGAGCAACACCAATCTCTTCATAACAAACTCTCCAACCCAGTCAATAGCCTCATACTTTTCCTCTGCACCCTCTCCAGTATATTTACACTACAATTTAGTTTCCAATACCAGAAACATTAAGTGAATTTAAATTTCACCAATTGTAGTACTAAGATTTGATCCCAAAAGCAACAGCTCGGTCCTCTGGATTAGTTGCCAAGTGACATTACAACAACCCCACAATCTATCGTGTATTCTCCGAAGTCAGAAGAACTAGATATTGTCATTGAAATGTGCTAGACTTGGAAGTGACTTGAAACGTTAGGCACGGAAAGTTTATTTCCACGGGTTGGAGAATCTAAGACATTCTCAGTGCACAATCTCAGCATAAAGGGCCAACTATCAGTCTGAAAGGGAGAGAAATTATTTCAAAGGATTGTTGAACCTTGGAACTTTATACTCCTCTGGTTGCAAATGCTCTATAGTTGAGTACACTAAAATAAGATTTCTCTCAGGAAACAAAGGGATGTGGGAAGCAGGCAGGAAATGAGATCAGACAGACAGATCATCTTACATGGAGAATTTCACCTAAAGCTAGAGGCGTTTAATCAAAGACTTTAGTTATGTCATTTTACAATACACCATTTGATTCACAGGAAGATGAAACAAGAGACATTTCATTATAACAGTTTATCAGGTTAGGAAGACAGTAGAAAAAATAATAAATAATTTAAAGACAATGCTTCAATTGAAAAGCAGACTTGGTGATTGCAATAATGATGAAATTGGCAGAAAAAGATATTTAAGCTCTAAACAGTGTCAGCAAGCACCACAAGATTGACCATTGTGTTGGAAAACTGAGATGAGGAAAATCTGGTAAAACAGATTTGAACAATGAGGAGTTAGGATGTATCTCAGAAATTCAACAACTAATAAATACTCAGAATTTTTTTCATTCATTTGTGGGATGAACATGTTGCTGTCAGGGCATCATTTATTGCCCATCCCTAGCTGCCTTTGAGAGGGTGGTGGTGAGCTGCCTTCTTGAACTGCTGCAGTCTACCTGCAGTGGGTTGACCCATAATGCCAAGATTTTGATCCAACAACCATGAAAGAATGGCCATATACTTCCAAGTCAGGATGGTGAGTGGCTCAGAGGGAAATTGACAGTGATGTTCCCATATATATGCTGCCCTTGCCTTCTAGATGGAAGCTGTTGGAGGTTTGGAAGGTGCTGTCTGAGGATCTTTAGTGAATTTCTGCAGTGCATCTTGCAGATAGTACACACTGCTGTTGTGCGTTAGTGATGGAGGGAGTGGATGTCTTTGGATGTCATGCCAGTCAAGTGGACTGCTCTGTCCTGGGTGATGACGGAAGCTTCTTGATTGTTTTTGGAGCTACACCCATCCAGGCAATTGGGAAGTACTCCACCACACTCCTGACTTGTGCCTTGCAAATGGTGATTCTAGAGAATCTGGGGAGTCAGAAGGTGACTCACCTTAGTATTCCCAGCTGGTAAATCTGGAATACAATCAAAAGCTAAAGCATATTAAATGCAAAGCTTCATTAAGAAATTTACAATTGTCAACGAGATTCTCAAAAGACTAATTAACATGTAATAGATTTCTGGATAGTCCTGCAGAAGCATAATTTTAAAAACGGCTGAATGAAATGATTTGGCAGTTGCAGATGAGATGCCCACAGCTTTTTCATGGAAGAATGAAGGAGGATGGTTAACAGCTTTTCCTACCAGAATCTATCCAATAATTTTGAAAATCTTAAAACAAACCTTTTGTCTTTAATATCAAAGTTTCATAAATTACTGGAATAATTATTTTCATTTGTGCAGGTTCATATATAATATATATTATACACACACTCAGCCATACTCTATTCTGGATCTATGAAAGAAACCCATATATATCAAATAAATGCAATAAATGCAGCAAATACTTCTCGCTAGCAGTTACCATGGCAATCAGAATTGTATCTAGTTTCAGGATTATCTGGTGCAAGTGAAGAAAATCAAGTTGCTATTTAAAGACTAGAAGGGAAGAGGAAAGAACTAACTGATGGAAAAATAAACAGCAGCCCAGATCCAATTAAGAGTTCATGAATGTTTATTTCTGATCCTGCATAATGGCAAACAGGTTCCTTCATATTCTTGAACTTCCAGTTTTTCTTTTACAACCAGCATCTCTCGCAATTACCTACACAAGTTGAGGATATAGACTCTGGATGACAGCATCTTATTCCCCCACATTTATAATGCTCAAATTTATAGTTTCCTCTCATTGGATTTTTCTGTTAGCAAAAAAGCAATTTCTTTCTGAACAGTACAAAGACTTGAGTGACCTAAAATTTTATTGGACAGCTTTCATGCTCTCTGTAAGCCCTTAGAATAGGGTGGCGGTGCAGAAAAGTGTTCCTGAGAAGGGAAGGATATATAGTGAATAAAACCTAGAAGAAGTTACTTAAAGCTGAGTACATTGAAGTTCATGTGCATAACAACTCTGAAGAAACTATCTATAGTCCCAATCTAAAAGTTAAATTCACAAATGACCTAAAATTAGGGACTCTGGTGAAAGTATTAAATGAGTTGCATTTTGGGAACTGCACCAGGAGGGTACCACAATAAAGCTTTTCCAGTAAACAATTTTAGAATCTGCAATGAAAGTGGAAACTTTGAACCTGATTGCAGCTTCAGTTCAAACACGAACAAAAAGAGTTGAATTCCAAAGGTGAGGTATGAGAGAGAGAGAGAGAGTCCTTGACATCAAGGCTGCATTTAGCAGTGTGTAGCATTAAGGAGCCCTAGCAAACCTAGGATCAATGAGAATCAGGGTAGAAAAAAATCTTTGATGCTCTGAGTCAAACTTGCCAAAGGATAAAGAGAGATTGCTGGAGGTCAGTGTTCTCAGCTCCAGAACAACTGTGTAGGAATTCTCAGGACAAGTCCAACCATCTTCAGCTGCACCATCAATAATCTTCCCTCAATCATAAGGTCAGAAGTGAGGATGCTTGCTGATGATTGCACCATGTTCAGTACATTCATGACTCCTCAGATTCAGAAACAGTCTATGCCAAACGAAGCAATTCCTGGACAATTACCAGTGTTGGCTGACAAGAACAAGTAACATTTGTGACACAAATCTCCAACAAGAGAGAATCTAATCATCATACCTTTGACAATGACTGGATTCAATATTATCAACATCCTGAGGGTACTAGTGACTACAAAGAAGACAGGACTAGCCATTATAAATACTATGGCTTCAAGGGCAGGTCAGTGACTTAGAATCTTGCAGCAAGTAACTCACCTTCTTGCTCCCCAAAGCCTGTCCACCATCTACAAGGCACAAGTTAGAAATCTGATGGAATGTTCTCCACTTGCCAAGATGAGTACAGCTCCAAAAGTCAAGAAGCCTGGCACCATTCAGGACAAAGCAGCCCACCCATAGACATTCACTCCCCCCATCATTGACATTCAATAGCAGAGTGCACCATCTACAAGATATAATACACAAATTCACCAAGGCTCCTTTAACAGAACCTATCCAGTCTATTACCACAATCGAGGAGGAGGAGGGTGGCAGATAGATGGGAACACTACAATCTACAAGCTTGCTCCCAACCCAATCACCTTTGTGACTTCGAATTATATCATCATTCCTTCACTGTTGCTGGGTCAAAATCCTTGAACTCACTCCTTTAACAGGATTGTGGGGCTCGCTACAGCAAAGATGTTCATGGCAGCAGCTCATCACCACCTTACTGCAATAGGCACTAGCCCTCAAAAAAAATCTTTCATGGGATGTGGGCAGTATTAAAATTAAGTCAGCAATAATCTGTTTAATGATGCTCCATTTGGGTTCCACCCATACTACGCAGCTCCTGAACTCATTATAACCTTGGTTTAGACGTGGAAAAGGTGGCTGAACTCCAAAGATGAAGTGAGTGACCTCAAAGACGTATTTCACCACTGGGCAACAAAGTGATCAAGGAAAATTAGAGTAAGTGGAAACCAGGATGAACACTCTCTGCAGGTTCAAACTGCATCCAGCACAGAGAAAAATGGCTGTGGTTATCAAATGTCTGGCATTTCAGCTCCAGGACAGCACTGCAGGAGTTCCTCAGGCTAGATATTCTGTAATCAATTTGTTCAGAAATGTATTACACACTTTTGGAGTATGTGGAACTGCAACCTGGATCTTCTAAATCGGATGTAGGGAAACTACCACTGTGCCACACGAGCCTAGTTCCTCAGGATAGCTTCAGAGGCCCAACTATCTTCAGTTGATCCATCAACGATCTGCCTTCCATCACAATCATAGAAATGGGATGTTCACTGATGATCACACAATGTGCAAAACCATTCATAACTCCTCAGATACTGAAACAGTCTGTGACCCAGCCACACCCAAACAACGTCCATGTTTGGCTGACAAGTGCCAAATTATATTCATGCCATGGCAGACATGATCTTCAACAAGAGAGAAACTGAACATTGACTTCACATTTCTGACTTTACCATCACTGAATCCCATGATATCAACATCTTGCAGGTTACCATTGACCAGAAAGTGAAATGTACTCACCAGATAAACACTGGCTTCAAGCATAGGTCAGTGAGTAAAGTCCTACAGCAACTAACTCATTTCATGACTCCCCAAAGTTTGTTTACCACTACACAACACAAGTCAGAAGTGCATTGGAATTCACCATGCTTAGTTGGAAGACTGCAGCTTCAATAACACACAAGCTTGATACCATCTAGTACAAAATTGATTGGCACCACATCCACAAACTTGTACACGCTCCACCACTCGCATACAACAGTAGCAATACATACAATGCACTGCAGCAATTCACCCAAGGTTTCTTGAACAGACCCTTTCTAACCCAAGGCCGCTACCATCTCGAAGAACAAGGGCAGTAGATACATGGGAACACCACCAGCTGCAAGTTTCTCTCTAAGCCACTCACCATCCTGACTTGGAATTATATCATCTTTCCTTCACTGTTGCTGGATCAAAATCCTGGAACTTTCTCCTTAACAGTGCTGTAGATGTACTTGAACCACTGCAGTCCATTTGGCACAAGTAGGTAGCTCACCACCACCTTCACAAGATTAACTAGGAGTGGGCAATGGGCACTGGCCCCTGGCCCAGCTAGTGAAGTTCATATCCCCATACGAAGTTTTAAAGTTGTCATGGCTTAAAAATACAAAAGAGAAATGCCAAAAGAAATTCTCTTCTAAATCTTGTATAGTTTTAAAAATGGACAACATAAGATTGGGGCAAGCCTGCAATATGGTTAGGGTCATGTGATCAAATTTCCAGCTGCTTCTGAACTCGTTGTGTTCTTTACACATTCTACCTAAGGCTGACGCAAAGAAGTGAAATACAGGCGCTGTCTTCCAGTCAGGTCTGAACAAAGAGGAATGTTAAGATACATATGCTGAAATGGATATTAACGTTTGCAGCTGTCTGATCAAATCGCATTGGAAATTGTACAAGACTCCACTCGCAGCATAATGACCTTTCAATTAGCTTTACAGTACTAGACGTCAACATTCTTAATGCATGGCGACAGAGTTGACTGAATTGTTTAAACATACAATTCTGGAATTCTAACTAGAGGATTCTAAGCTGATGTGGCAGCCCGTAAAAGACTCTCAATTTCTGTCTCCAAGTTATTGACTGGAAAGGTTCCTACATTTCCACCTGCAAGAAGAAAAAACTATGCTGGGCGGCACGGTGGCACAGTGGTTAGCACTGCTGCCTCACAGCGCCAGAGGGCTGGGTTCAATTCCCGACTCAGGCGACTGACTGTGTGGGGTTTGCACATTCTCCCCGTGTCTGCGTGGGTTTCCTCCGGGTGCTCCGGTTTCCTCCCACAGTCCAAAGATGCGCAGGTCAGGTGAATTGGCCATGCTAAATTGCCCATAGTGTTAGGTAAAGGGGTAAATGTAGGGGAATGGGTGGGTTGCGCTTCGGCGGGTCAGTGTGGACTTGTTGGGCCGAAGGGCCTGTTTCCACACTGTAAGTAATCTAATCTAATCTACGCTGCCACCCTCAACTAAATCAATTACTGAACATGAACTGTTTTTTATTCCCTCTGGATTTAGCACATTATAATCAACCTCCTTCTTGTCTGTCTGCCCTAAATTCCTTAAGATCTTCCTTAATTTTGTTTGTGTACGGATTAGTAAAGCAAGTTCCTCTCTGAATACTTTTATGTTCGACTTCATTTTAAAAGATTTGTATACTAGATCCAAAAAATGTTATTTTCTAAACGTAAATCAATCCAATTTGTACTTCTCAATGTCAAAACAGTCACACATCCTGAAAAATGTGCCTTTGACAAATATAAATGTGGTTGGCACAGCTGAGACAAAAAACTGCCAAAATAGATACAAAATGTTAATAAAAAAAAAAAAGAGTCTTGGAAAAATTTATTAATTGCAAGGATTGGTCTCCACAAGTCAAATGTTGTCCTTTTGGATGTCCAGACTTTATCTCAGGACCTGAATTTAAAAGACATCTGTACAGTACTTAATGGCATATGTCAGCAACTTCAAATGGCCTCACCAAAATGATTTCATATAAATGGTGTAAACCAAGGTATTTTACGACAAATTTGTTTCAACAGAAGTGCTCATATTGAGTTAGTAATTTGTGGAGACAAATGGTCACTGGTCTCAAAATGTTCAATCTGTTTTCTCTACAGATGCTCTATAGATGTCATGGACTGCATGTTTACCAAGGTCATGCTGCAGGTGAAGACTGAACAGACAGAAATGGCATGGGTGACCATCAGGCAAAATAGAGCAACAGAGGTAATGCAAGAGTACCGTGTGGTCATCCTTCATTCTAACCATTTTCAATGACTGTGCAGGAGAAAACAGTGGAAGCCAACTTCATGACACAATAGGTGGTCTACTGCACAAGAGGGAAGGAAAGGAACATGAGTGGTAAGGGGAATAGAGAGGCATTTTTGTAGGTGCAAAATAGTATGTTGCCTCCCTGGTAACAGGATCAGGAGAATCATTGAATTGCTATACAGCATTCAGAAGGGAGAGGGGAAAACAGAAATCATAGTATATGCGGGTACCAATATAGTAGGTGGAACAAAAGGATGAGTTCCTGCAAGCAGAATTTAGGAAGCCAAGACATAGATTAACGAACATGAGTCCAAAGGTAGAGCATTTAATAACAGAAGTTCAACCGTGATATAAAAACTGCAAAATACATAGATTTCAGAGGGGAATCGTAACAGCCAGAGCAGTGAAATGGCCAGTAACAATGCAAATGAAATTTAATGAAAAAAATCATAAAGTGATACATTTTGTTATGAACAATGAAGAGACACAATAGAAACAGCAAAATTGTTTAAGACTAGCAGGAATGCAGCAACCTAAGCTATAAACACGCAGCCTTTACAAATAGCAAGACAAGCCCAAAAGTCCATTCAGTACTTAACCTATGAATTGTTGTAACTAGTGCAAAGCTAAGTTAAATCTTAATAAAATATTGGTTCGATGTCACTTTTGTAAAAGCAATTAACTGTCGGCAACAAATTGCTCGCAGTACTCAAACGCATGACAAAATATTAAAGAATAATTTCAGGCACTATATTTTTAGCAGATACCAATGCCTCAAAGTGTGAAGAGAATCAGGAGACAAAATTAATGTTAATTTAAATAACTGGAGAATGTCGGGGGCTATTCTCCTTCAAGTAGTAAAAAGGAAACTTGATAGAAGTGTTCAATATCATGAACAATTTTGATACAAGAAACAACTGTCCCCATTGGCAAAACTGTCAATGACAAGAATACACATATTTGATGATTGATTTGATGATTGGCAAAAGAACTAGAGTTGAAATAAGGAAGCTTTTTGTTAAATATGCAAAAGGTTACTATGATCTGTCACACAGTGGCTGAAGGGTGGATGTGCACCCTGCCTTGTGCAATGACATGAAGACAATACCTCGAAATAACAACTGAACAAAACTAATTAATCACAATAAAATGAGGTTAAACACTTACTTGAGCGTAAAACTGATGAAACAAGTTTCAGGTATATCCGTGGTCTGCATGAACCCTGCGTATCCAAACATGGTCAGCTGAGTAACTGTGCCAAACAAGCCGAATGGTCTGAGTAAATACTGTATAAACAAACCTTGTATCCCTCACTGTTCAGAGAGAGTGAGCGCAGAGAGTTCAGCAACGGCTAACTACAGGCTCAACTCTCCCACTCACGCTTATTAAACTGCTTGAATTTAAAATTCAACAGTGTCAAGAACTTTATTTGATCTCCACTACAAGCTGGAATTTTATTTGCTTGATGGTCATTTTAAAAAAGATCAACTACAGTCCCACATGATACCAGTTGCACTCACCAGTTGTAACACATTCCTGGGCAAATTGTCCGCAGTGTTTGTTTTACCCATAGCTAATTCTCACATTTAGGAGGGACAGCAATCTTTACCAAAAAGGACAAGGAAAACACACTACACCAAGTGTTTTCACCAACTTTAGGGGACAATTGTTTAACGTTCAATGGAACAAAGATTGAAAGGAAACACAGAATTCAGGGAAGGAGTGAAAGAGAATCACTTTGGACCTGTGCCTCACATCAGCTGATTCATAGATAACAGCCAAATTTCTGACCCACACTGAAAATAGAGTATATTCTCTGAATATTGAATAAGAAAAACATCCAACTCGAAGTAGAGGATGGAATATAACTTAAAATTAATTTCACACTTCCAAACAAATTAAAATTAGAATAGCACAAAAAAATTGCTTAATAGTTCCTTGATGCAGTGGTGAAAACACTAAATTATACCAGCAATCTGAAGTAATGGGCATGTCACCTAAGGTCAATACACTACAAATGTTAAGACATTTGCAGCCAGTGCATATCAAGCTTTCTGAAGTCCCAGTCCACCCAACTGTATTGTAATTGCCACAGTTTAAATTTGTAATGGGCAGATTTGCTCTGTTCGGGCCTTTCCAAGAATTTCTCTGGTCACGTGGAAGCAGGCACAAATGTCTGTTCTAGTCTGACAGAGCAGATCTCTACCATGAGGCACACAACACATTGGCAAGCATTTTAAGTGCCACTGCAATTGGATCCTCATATTGAACACACTGCAGCGTTGTAGACTTGAAACAGAATATCAGAAATTGTGGGTGTCCAACGTTGAAATGAGAAACACAGCTGCAGAGCTGAAAGATTACAAAATTCTTGGAAAAGAAGAATCAGTGGAAACAAGTGCAAACTACTGTGAATGCTGGAACTATGAAACAAACAATGCTGGAGGTATTTAGCAGGTTTGGCAGCATCCGTGTAGAAAGAAACAGAATCAATGTTTCAAGTCTGGTAGGTCTCTTCTTCATTGCTTGAGAGAAAGTGGCTGTAGTTTTTCCCTGACCATATCTTGTTCAAGCAACTGGGGATATGAAGCATGACTGGAAATTCTATCATGAACAGTTATACAATAGCAATAGATGTATTGAGCCAATCAGAACAAGTACAAGGCACTAAACTTTTACGTTAGGAGAAGACTAGTTCAAAATATAATACACCCAGAATCTCTGGGGAAATAAAAAGGAAAAAAAGTTACTTGAGCAATTTAGGATTTCAAGACATGGTTTGAACTCCCAAGTGAATGTTATGCAAGAAAATTCAATATATTTTCAATACTAGGGAACAAAGTGAAAAGGAGTCATTTGATCATTGCACAAAATCATCAACTCAGCTCATGGAAACCTGTGAATTTACATTATTATAATCAAGCTAATTAAAGGAAGGAATAAGGTATCTCAAAATGAAAGTACACCTGAGAGAAGAAAAATATTCACTCTGCAGAGCAACTACCCTGTGCAGAAGTGACAAAGTTGTGAATTGATGTTAAAGCATATTCACAGCAGAACAGACCAGGACGTTCATTATGCCGATAGATTTTCCAAGCACATCAGCAAAACAATCTCAGGCAAAGGTCAGGACAAAAATACTGCAGAAGACATCATGTAAAACTGAAGAATGCATGTCCAACGTTAACAAAAATGGTATTACAAACACAAGCTTAAAACAATACAAGCAGGTACAGGCGGCTACTGAAGAGACAGCAACTGAAGATTCTGAGGAATTACATACAACAGGCTGTTTCAGTCAATTGGAGAAACACAGCTGGCAACTTTTTCACTAAGAACTGAAGAACAACATCAGTATCAAATATCATAGAGAGACATTGGTGTATTATGTAACATTATGACCTTAAGACTGTAGCAAGTGGCTCAACATCGCAATCCAAAAATGAAATCCTCAAAGTAAGCTTAAGACTATTTGATACTAGAAAAGGAGACTGGAAGAACATTGCAAGCCAAACAGCATGAGGTGGTGTTTCAGGCATAACCCTTCTTCAGGAATGAAGGTAGGGGTAAGGGAAGCAGCAGACAAAGAGAGATAAAGGATGTTTGGACAGGGAAAGGAGCGAAATAGTGACAGAGTGATCGGTGAACATAGGTAGTGGGTACAATCTGGTTGGTCGATGGGAGGAACGAATCCAGTTGGTAACTGGAAGAAAGGATCGGTAGGTGGAATTGAAGGGAGGCGGGGCTCGAAAGGGAGTCAGGGAATGGGGGGGGGGGGGGGGGTGTGGTATTTGAAATTATAGAACTCAGTGTTGAGTCCTCTGGGCTGTGGGTTGCCTAAACAGAAGATAAGATACTGTTTTAGGTCTGATTCATTGTGGCACTGAAGGACAGACATGTCAGAGGGAGAGTGGGAAGGGGAATTGAAATGGGCAGTGGCATGGGGTGGGGGCTGTTCCTTACTAGCCTGGCTCCGAAGCAAAATGTTCCTTTGGTTTATGTAGAGAAGACCACATTGAAAGCATCAGATGAAATAGACTGGGATGGAGGTGATGCAGGTGAACCTTTTTCCACTCTGAAGCATCCCAGATATCCACTTATTTTTAACCATTTTGACACCTCCCTCCCCACCCCCACCCTGTCATCCAGACAGCCCTCCACCACACCTCCTCCATTCCCCATTCCACTGCTCTAAATCTAGCCCCCTCCACCCCATCAAAAATAATAAAGACAGGTTCCCCTTGTCCTCATTTTCCACCCCACTAGCCTCCACAAAAATGTCTCATCCTCAAACACTTCCACCAACTCCAATCAGACCCAACCACCCACAACATCATTCCCTCTCTGCCTTCTACAAACGTTCCCTTTACGCCTTCTTGGTTTGTGCCACACTCCCCACCAAATCCCCCCGGTACCTTCCCCTCCAACCATAAAAGATGCAAAATCTGCTGGCACACCACCTCCCTCACCTCCAACCAGGGCCCCAAACAGTCCTTCCAGACAAGACAGAGGTTCTCCTGAATCTCCTCCACCTTACTTTACTGCATCCGGTGCTCCCAATGTGGTCTTCTCTACATCGGTAAGATCAAACATAACTTAAGGGAATGTTTTGCCGAGTATCTCAGCCAGGCCCCCTACGGGTCAGCCTGAATTCCCGGTCACCACCCATTTCAATACCCCTTCCCACTCCCTCTCCAACATGTCCATCCTTGGTCTCCTCCATTATCACAGTGAATTAGATTTAGCTTCAAGCAGCCTACAGCCCAGAGGACTCAACATTGGGTTCTCCAATTTCAAATAACCTACCTTCCCATTCCCTGACTCCCTTTCCAGCACCGTCTCCTCCCTTCCACTCCACTTAGCGACTTTTCCTTCCAACTACTAACCGGATTCATTCCTTCCATTGACCAGCCAGGTCATACCCACCACCTATGTTCACCTATCAATACCTCACCCAAACAGCCCCTTCTCTCATTTTATCCGCAGTTCCCCTTATCCCCATCTTTATTCATGAAAAGTTATACACGAAACATTGACTTCTCTACCTCCTGGTGCTGCCTGGCGTGCTGTGTTCTTCCAGCCTCCTGCTTGTCTACTTCAGATTCCACCATCTGCAGTTTTTTTTTGTCTCAAGACTACATGTGCTGAGAGGACAGATAACTCTGAGCCCATTGCAATCACAAAAATGAGGATCCAGAGTTGCAGATTGTGGACAGGAAACAAATGCTGCTCACCAGGAGCAAAACTGAAGTTTAGATTGGTAACACATGTCCTAGCACACTAAACCATTGACTGTCGAACTTATCACAGATATGTTCACAGACCTAGCATGTCCTCCAGGAAAATACTATCTCAGCATAGATAAAAATACAAGAACAATCCAGCATCTGCTGAGGAAAGTTCCAATGTCCTCAAGACTATCCTGAAAGACTAGATGGAAAAGCTGGAAAAGAAGGGACTAGTAAAGTGACAACACTTATAGAATCGATTAGCAGCATGCAAATCAATCTGGGAAACTTCAGAATATGTTGTGACCCAAAGAACGCAAATAAAGCCCTCTCAAGACATCTCAACTGTTGAAGGAATTTTGCCACAACTGAAACACAAAAAGCTTCAGAACCTTAGATGTGAAAGACAGTTATAGGCATGTGAAGCTAGATGAAAGAAGCAGTTAACTTAAAACATTCTAGCTACGATTCAGGGGACACATGGTTACACGTGCTGCTTTGTACTTGCAATGCTCCAGAACGATATCACCACAGATAACATGCGATAGTAAACCTCTTGGAGTTGAAGCTATAATGGATGATCTATTAGTTGAAGGATTCAGAGACAATAGATGAAATCATTGCTGACCACAATCAAAATCTAATTTAACTGCGAGAAAGAGCTCGCCAGATGAATGTGAAATTGAGCAAGGAAATATTACAATTAAAGATTGTAATTATAAAGGAAGAGAGGTCAAGTACATAGGCCATGTATTGACAACAAAATACCTTTGCCCAAGTTTTGTAAAGACAAGAGATATAGCAACAATGCAGCAAAAAAGATGTAAAAGCAGTGCAAACATTTTATGGATTCATTAATTATTTGGCACAATTTATCAATAGACTGTGAACCATAATGCCAACTCAAAGCCAAAGATGTGCGGTGGTATTTGAGCACTGAATAAGCAGCATTCCAAAGATTATGTAGTCACCCCACAATTTGACACAGAGAGCTGGGACTTTGAACAATTCTTATGCAGCAAAGTTAACCAGTTACATTTGATTCTAAGCCCAAATAGAAAATCTTTATTCAGTGCCCTGGAGTAGTGAATTCCACAGATTCATGATCCTTTGAGAGTAATTTCACCTCATCCCTGCTTTAAATCTCCCAGTCCATTGCCTAAATCTCCCAGTCCATAAACTCCTATTCTATATTTCCCTACAAGGGAAAACATTGTCTCTATGTCTGCTTTGTCAACCCCTTTTAGCATCTTGTATAGTTCAACTAGATCTCGTCTCAACTACAGAGACCATAGGTCTAAACTGCTCAATCTCTTTTCATAACGATGCCTTTCATTTCTGGAATTAATTTCAGGAAGCTCCTCTGAACTGTTTCAATGTAATTGCATCCTTCTGCAAGTTAGGGTCTAAAACTGTAAGCAGTATTGCAGATGCAGTCTCTCCAATGTCTTGTACAATTGCAACAAGACTTTGCTACTTTTATATACCATTCATATATAACATATGATGTTACCTAGCCGGAGGAAGTGAGGATCCTGATGAAGGGCTTATGCCCAAAACGTCGATTCTTCCGCTCCTCAGATGCTGCCTGACCTGTTGTGTTTTTCCAGCAATACACTCTCAACTCTGAGGTCACCTTGTGTATTAAGCTTTTGTGCAGCACCTTAGCAAATGTCTCCCAGAAGTTCTGGTACACTGCATTATCTCTGTTTGCTACATCTTCAAAAAAATCTAGCAAATTTGTCAAACATGGTTTACATTTCATAAAACCATACTGACTCTGATGGATTGTGCTCTGACTACTACTGTTACTACTTCCTTAATGGATTCCAACAATTTCACAACAAGTGTTAAACTAACTAGTCAACACCTTCCTATTGTCTTCCTCTTTCCCTTTTTGAAATAGGATATGATATTTTTTCCAATCCACTGGAACCTTTGCCAAATACAGGGAATTTGGGAATATTATAATCAATGCAACCACCAACTCTGCTACTACTTCCATTTAGACCTTAAGATTTAGGCCACTAGGCTCTGGGGACTTGTCGGTGTTTAATCTCAATACTTTGCTCACTCCTTCTTACCTAGAGATAGCAACTGCTTTAAGTTCCTGCTTTCCTATAAGCTCTGCATTATCTGTTATGGTTGGTATGATTCAGCGTCCTCCACTCTGAAAACGAAGGCAAAATGTTCATGTGGTAACTCTGCCATTTTCTGTATTCCCATTATCAACTCTCCAGCCTCGTTTTCCAAGAGACCAACATTCTGTTTAGCTACTCCCTTTTTATACACTTACAGATACTTTAGCTATCTATTTTTATATTTTGCAGGAGATTTCTTTCATAATTTGCTCTTTTCATTACTTTTTGAAACTCTTTGCTGACCTTTCAACATACCCCACTTTTTCAGTCTGCCAATTACTTTTGCAATATGGTATGCTTTTGTTTTTGCCTTGATGTTATCTTTAATTTTCCTGCTCAGCCATGGATGCTTCCCCACTTTTACAATCTTTCTTCTCTAGAATATATTTTTGTGAGAGAAATTGAACATTTCCTTAAATGTCTGCCACTATTCATTCACTGTCCTACCATTTAGTCTTTCTTCCCAGTCCACTAGGGTCAAATCTGTCCTCAAGCCTACACAGTTTCCTTTGTTTAACACCAGAACGCTAATATAGACCATGAAGATGAAATTTCAGTATATCACTCTTGTCTGCTGGATCTTTTACTATGATATTAATTAATCCCATCTTATTACACAATACTACCTCCAAAACAGCATGCTCCGCGAACATTTTCTCAAAAATAAATCACTAATGCACTCTATGAACTACCCCTCAAGACTACATTTGCCAATTTGAGTGATCAAGAAAGTGGAGGATGCTATAATAGTGTGTGAAATCTTCCAGGTTAAACATGAAACAATAGCTCATCATACACTGGAAATTCTCCAGCCAGCTGAGACACTGAATATAAAAGCCAAGTGTCACACTCAAATCAAACTATCCAAAAAGAAATTGCCAACTGTTGTAACAATTGAGATACAAGGTTGGATAGAAAACATTGTAAGCACACCTGTTGCTATAAAAGCATGTTGAGCGTGTAGAGAGAGAGTCACAGAAATCTACAGCACAGAGAAAGGTTCCCAACCATTCTAGTACCATTTTCCAGCACTTGCTCCATAGCTTTGTATGCCTTAGCATCACAAGTGAGCATCTAAATACTTATGTGTTTTAAAGGTTTCTGCTTGTATCACACTTACAGGTAGCAAGTTCAAGATTCACACCATCCTGGAGTTGAAAAAAAGTGCTTAATCCCTTCTAAACACCCAACCTAGTTATTGATCGCTCCAACAAGGGAAAAAGCTTTTTGTATCTATGCCCCTCAATATTTTATACATTTCAGCTATGTTGTCCCCTTAGTGTTTTCTGTTCCAACAAAAACAACAAAAACAACTATCCAAACATTCTTCATAATTAAAACCCTCCAGTCAAGGCAATATCCTGGTCAAATCCTTCTGCATCCTCTCCAATACTATCACATCCATCTATAGTGTGGATTTCAGAACTACACATGATCCTCTAGCTGTGACTCAACCAACTTTTTTTTTATGCATGTTAATTTCTCAACTCATTTGTTTTGAGAATTGAATTTTTACAAGAAAGATAAATGAGGTTAAGGGCTTGCTTTGAGAAAACATCTACAAGATAATTACCATTCAAAAGATGGAGACATTGTACTGCTAAAGGAGTTGGAGAGACTGAGGGGTGACATTATAGAGGTTTGAAAAATCATGAGGGGAACGGATAGGGCAAATAGACAAGGTCTTTTCCCTGGAATGGGGGAATCCAGAACTAGAAGGTATTGGTTTAGAGGGTAAAGATTTAAAAGGGACCCAAGGGGCAACTTTTTCATGCAGAGGATGGCGCGTGTATAGAGGGGGCTGCCAGAGGAAGTGGAGGAGGCTGGTACATTTACAACATTTAAAAGGTACTTGCATGGGTTTATGAACAGGAAGAGTTTTGATGGATAATAGGCAAGTGGGATTAGTTGAGGATATCTGGTCAGCAGAGACAAGTTGGACCAAAGGGTCTGTTTCCAAGCTGTACAGCTCTACGACTATTTCCAGCATAACTTCCCTTCTCTTAAATTCTATGTGACTTGGACAACATTGTCTATCTCATACGCTGAAGGCAAGGATGCCCTGAAGCATGGTACATTGGACAGACCAAGCAGACACTATGACAATGAACGAGTGGACACCACAGAACAATCGCCAGACAGGGATGCTTCCTCCCAGTTGAGAAACACTTCCGTGGTCAGGGACATTCAGCCTCGGATCTTCAGGTGACCAACCTGCAAGGTGGACTTTGGGGTATGCAACAATGCACACTGGCTGAGCAAAAGCTGATAGCCACATTCAGTACCCACGAGGATGGCCTCAAGCGGGACTTTGGGTTCATGTCACATTTCAGGTAACCACACAACTACACACTCTCACTCACACCCTTACACATGCTCTCACACTCACTAACGCAGACCCTCTCTCATACACACAAATACGTACACCCACACCCTCTGACAGGCTTATACTCAGTCACACGCAAACACACACCCACCACCCCACCTTCACATGCGCACGCATACACATACGTCTATGGAGTGAATGTACATTTACAGAATTGTATTTGCAAGTACATGCTATTTTTGCTCAAAAAGCACACAACCTGTAGGTAGTCAATGCAGGCAGTCAATCCATATAGCGTTTTATAAATTCCTATTTTGGAAATAGGACCAATCTGGCTCAAGATTGGGATACAGACTCTAACCTCACACCTTTAATACATTGTCTGAACTGAGATGTCACTTTTTTTTTAAAATAAAGGTTATCTCGAGAATGTGACTTAATAGTAGTTCTGGGATTTACATATTAACGAATCAAAACCTGCAACCCATTCTAAAAAATGAAAAACATAACAGCAATCTAGGTTTGCTCAATATATTATTTTAATTGCATTATACAGTGATCTTTTGCTATAAATTCTGTGTCTTACGATCCTACTCCACTAGTTACCGGATGAAGGAGCAGCACTCTGAAAACTAGTACTTCCAAATAAACCTGTTGGACTATAACCTGGTGTTGTGTGACTTTCAACTAAAGAATTGAGAGAACAGATGCTAACACACATCCATGCAAACCAACAAGAATTCAATAAAGTCTGAAGACGACAAGAACTGTGCTCTACTGGTCAAACAAGAGCAATGAACCCATGCACCATATCAGCCAATGCAGTTCTTGTAATGAGCGCCACGCTACAGAAGCTGTTGATAACACATGACAAACCGTGCTGAATTTGGGAGTAGATCTATTCACACTCGCAGGAATGGATGATCTTCTTACTGTAGAATTCTATTCTGAACACTGGGAGGTGGATCAGTTGACTTTAACGACTATTGCTGCGATTGTCCAATTACTGAAAAAAACAACTCAGCCAGTTTGGCACACCTGAAATTGTTAACAATTACATAACACCAGGTTATAGCCCAGTAGGTTTATTTGGAAGCATTAGCTTTCGAGGCACTGCCTCTTCATCAGGTGGTTGTGGAACATGACCATACGAGACAGAATTTATAGCAAAAGGATTACAGTGTCATGGAGTTGTACTGATATATTAAACAAATTTATTTAAAAATCACACAACACCAGGTTATAGTTCTTAAACAAATTTAGATAAGCCTTTCATCTTTTAGAATGGAATATGGTGGCTTATGTTCTTTAAGATGTAAATTCCAGAATTCCAGGTGGCGGCAGCTTATCTAATAATAGGTGTCATCTCAGCTCAGACAATGCATTAAATGTGTGAAGGTAAAGTCTGTACCAATGTTGAGTCAATTCAATCCTGAAGTGGGGCTTAGAATTTTACATGGATTTGTGCAGTTTTTGAGCAAAATAAAATGTAATTCCGCAAATACAAATTCAGCCCATAAACTTACCAGTATGTGCACGCAGGACAGAGTGGGTGCGTGTACATGTGTGCACACGCGTGGGTGTGAGTGCATGTTAAAGTGTGCATGTGCAAGTGTAAGCTTGGTCAAGCATGTGTATGAACACGATGGGGTATAAGCCTGTGAGAAGGTGCATGCTTGGGGTGAGTGCAGGGGGTGCATGTGCATGCGTATGAGAGAGAATTTGGGTATGAAAGAGGGTCTGCATGATTGCGAGTGTATGTAGGAGTGTGTCTGCACATGTGAGTGCGTGACTGTATACATGAACCATTCCTGTGGTCATGTTCTACAATCACCTGATGAAGAGGCAGCACCTCAAAAGCTAGTGCTTCCAAATAAACCTGCTGGACTACAACAGAGTGTTGTGTGATTTTTAACTTCGTCCACCCCAGTCCAATGCCTGCACCTCCACATCATACCTGAAATCCTCATCAGTGAAAATGACTGAATTCACAAGTGAAGAATTCATTTTTTTTATGAAAGATCAGGAAATTCAATACCATACATCATCTCCACACTATCTCCAGCCAAACTGAAAGACTAACATTGCAAAAGGAATCATGAAATTGAGCAAATCCTGCACAGAGGTATACGAGACAATCCTCAAGTAATGAATCACACTGATTGAAGGCATGAAAAGTCCAGTACAAAGCCTAATGTGCCACAGGAAACTACTCTTCTAATGCTTTAAATAAAAGCTACTGAATCAGAAGTAGTAACAAGTAGGAGAGAGAAAAAAAATCAAGGTGAAATGGCAGTATTAGACAGTATTAAACCATTGCCAGAGTTGATTAGTGGAGAGCTAATCAACAATTTCATACAAATCTAGCCCAAGTGGCAATTTAGAATTTATGAGAAGCATAAGTCACCTCAATTGAACACAGTTAAAATGAATAACCAAATATGCCATTGCAACTGCAGGCACATATGCCCAATTGCAGAAGCTGTTTGTAGGAGGCTCACTAGGTTGATTCCAGAGATGAAGGGTTTGTTTTATGAAGAAAGATTGAACAGTTTAGGCCTATAATCTCTGGAGTTTAGAAGAATGCGAGGAGATTTAAGTGAAGTATAAAAGATGATGAAGGGGATTTACAAAGTAAACGTAGAAAAGTTGTTTCCTCATGGTAAAATCTAGAATGCAAAGACACAGTTTTAGGATAAGGGATAGCAGATTTAGAGAGGAGTAGAAATTGCTTCCCTTTTGAGAGGAATTCACTACCCCAGAGAGAAAAAAAGAGAGAGGGGAAAAAAAGAGAGGAGAGGGAAAAAAAGAGAGAGAGGGAAAAAAAAGAGAGAGAGGGAAAAAAAAGAGAGAGAGGGAAAAAAAAGAGAGAGAGGGAAAAAAAAGAGAGAGAGGGAAAAAAAAGAGAGAGAGGGAAAAAAAAGAGAGAGAGGGAAAAAAAAGAGAGAGAGGGAAAAAAAAGAGAGAGAGGGAAAAAAAAGAGAGAGAGGGAAAAAAAAGAGAGAGAGGGAAAAAAAAGAGAGAGAGGGAAAAAAAAGAGAGAGAGGGAAAAAAAAGAGAGAGAGGGAAAAAAAAGAGAGAGAGGGAAAAAAAAGAGAGAGAGGGAAAAAAAAGAGAGAGAGGGAAAAAAAAGAGAGAGAGGGAAAAAAAAGAGAGAGAGGGAAAAAAAAGAGAGAGAGGGAAAAAAAAGAGAGAGAGGGAAAAAAAAGAGAGAGAGGGAAAAAAAAGAGAGAGAGGGAAAAAAAAGAGAGAGAGGGAAAAAAAAGAGAGAGAGGGAAAAAAAAGAGAGAGAGGGAAAAAAAAGAGAGAGAGGGAAAAAAAAGAGAGAGAGGGAAAAAAAAGAGAGAGAGGGAAAAAAAAGAGAGAGAGGGAAAAAAAAGAGAGAGAGGGAAAAAAAAGAGAGAGAGGGAAAAAAAAGAGAGAGAGGGAAAAAAAAGAGAGAGAGGGAAAAAAAAGAGAGAGAGGGAAAAAAAAGAGAGAGAGGGAAAAAAAAGAGAGAGAGGGAAAAAAAAGAGAGAGAGGGGTGAGAGTGTGTGAGAGTGTGTGAGAGTGTGTGTGTGAGTGAGTGTTGGGTGTGGGGGGAGAGAAAGAGAGGGGTGCTGGGACATTGAGAAAATTTAAAGGCAGAGAAGATAAACAGATTTTTAATTAGTAATGAGTTGAAGAGTTCTGGAGAGCAAGCAGGAAAGTGCAGCTTAGGCAGAGAGGTGATCAGCCATGATCACATTAAATAGCATACCAGGTTCGTGGGCCTGAATTGCCTACTTCTACTCCTGGCTCTTACATTCTGCTGATCTTAACTGCAGTGTTGGTCAAAAAGAGGCTCTTTTCTACCTATACATAATGAGCATCAACATTACACCCAGAGGTCCACAGCAACCCAGCAAAAATAGAACACTGGATATCAAAACAACAACAAATAATGCAAAAACAACATTCTCTGTTGAAACATCACCCAGATGCCCTTGATAAGTATGTACCTGTCAGGCACGGAGGAAGTGGCCGAGCATGGGAGCCGTGGTTTACTAAGGAAGTAGAATTTCTTGTCAAGAGAAAGAAGGTGGCTAATATTAGGATGAGATGTGATGGCTCAGTTAGGGCACTTGAGAGATATAAGTTAGCTAGGAAAGACCGAAAGAGAGCGCTAAGAGCAGCCAGGAGGGGACATAAGAGGTCATTGGCAGATAGGATCAAGGAAAACCCTAAGGCTTTCTATAGGTATATCAGGAATAAAAGAATGACTAGAGAAAGATTAGGGCCATATTCAAGCATAGTAGTGGGACGTTGTGCGTGGCATTAGGGGCGATAGGGGATGTGCTAAATGAATACTTTTTGTCTGTATTCACACTAGAAAAAGACAACATGGTCGAGGAGAATATGGAGATACAGGCTACTGGACTAGATGGGATTGAGGTGCATAAGGAGCAAGTGTTAGCAATTCTGGAAAGTGTAAAAATAAATAAGTCCCTTTGGCCTGATGGGATTTATACTAAGATTCTCTGGGAAGCCAGGGAGGAGATTGCTGAGCCTTTGGCTTTGATCTTTGTGTCATCATTGTCTACAGGAATAGTGCCAGAAGACTGGAGGATAGCAAATGTTGTTCTCTTATTCAAGATGAGTAGAGACAAGCCTAGAAATTATAGGCCTGTGAGCCTTATTTCAGCTATGTGTAAAGTGCTGGTGGGAGTTATAAGAGATAGGATTTATAATCATCTCGAAAGGAATAAGTTGATTAGTTGATACCCTTCACAAAACCGTGTTGACTAAGTTGTGCCTCTCAAATCTTACTGAGTTTTTTGAGAAGGTGACCAAACAGGTGGATGAGGGTAAAGCTGTTGATGTGGTGTATATGGATTTCAAGAAGGTGTTTGATAAAGGTTCCCCACAGTAAGCTATTGCACAAAATAAACCAGCATGGGATTGAGGGTGATTTAGCGGTTTGGATCAGAAATTGGCATTCTCAAAGATGACAAGAGGGTAGTGGTTGATGGGAAATATTCATCCTGGAGATCAGTTATTAGTGGTGTACTGCAAGGATCTATTTTGGGTCCATTGCTGTTTGCCATGTTTATAAATGATCTGGATGAGGGTATAGAAGCATGGGTTAGTAAATTTGCAGATGAAACTAAGGTCGATCGAGTTGTGGATAGCGAGGAAGGATGTTGTAGGTTACAAAGAGACATAGATAAGCTGCAGATCTGGGCGGAGAAGTGGCAAATGGAGTTTAATGCAGAAAAGTGAGAGGCAATTCACTTTGGAAGGAGTAACAGGAATGCAGATTACTAGGCTAATGGCAAGATTCTTGGTAGTGTAGATGAGCAGAGAGATCTGAGTGTCCAGGTGCATCGTTCCTTAAAAGTTGCCAGCCAGGTTGATAGGGTTGTTAAGGCGGCAATAAGGAGCGTTAGCTTTTATTCATGGAGCAATTGAGTTTCGGAACCCTAAGATCATGTTGCAGCTGTACTAAACTCTGGAGCGGCCACATTTGGAATATTGTGTACAGTTCTGGTCACCGCATTATCGGAAGGATGCGGAAGCTTTGGAAAGGGTTCCAAGCAGGATTACTTAGATATTGCCTGGTACGGAGGGAAGGTCGTACGAGAAAGGGCTGAGGGACATAAGGCTGTTTTCATTCGAGAGGAGGTTGAGAGGTGATTTAATTGAGACATAAGATAATTAGAGGGTTAGATAGGTTAGACAGTGAGAGCCTTTTTCCTCAGATGCCGATAGCTAGCATGAGGGGACATAGCTTTAAATAGGACAGATAACAGAGGTGATTTCTTTACTCAGAGTAGGAGGGGAGTGGAATGTACTGCCTGCGACAGTAATAGACGCACCAACTTTAAGGGCATTTAAATGGTCATTAGATAGGCAAATGGACGAAGATGGAATAGTGTAGTTGAGATGGGCATTAGATTGGTTCCATAGGTCAGCGCAACATCGAGGTTGAAGGGCCTATACTGCACTGTAATGTTCTAAACTGTCAAAAGCATCCTTTTTCTGGTTCATTTAATCTGTATTTCATTCATCAGAACAGTTTATACAGTAGTTCAGGCAGCACACAGAACACTTGCCTTTATCAATCGTGGCATAACTTATAGGAGAATGGAAGTTGTGTTTTGGCCACAGTTAAGAGTAGTGTGTGCACTTCTGGTCACCGCACTATAGGAATGATGTAAATACACTGACAGGGGTACACAGGAAATTGATGGAACAGTTCAGCTGCAAAAAAAAAAGGCTGAATAAACTTGGGTTGTTTTCTTTGGAGTAGAAAAGGCTAAGAGGGGTCCTGATTGAGGTGTATAAGATACCAATGAGCATGGACAAGGTGATAGAAAGCAGCTGCTACCCATCGTTGAAGGGTGTAACAATTTGAGCATAATTTTACAGTGAAAAGCAAACAGTTTAGAAGGAGGAGAAATTGAACAAAACGTTTTTTCACCCAGAGGTGAAACTGGAATGCATTGCCTGGGAAGGTAGTTGAGGCAGGAAACCTCAACCTTAAAAAAGGTACTTGGATAAGTATTTGAAAAGCTATAACATTTGATGCTGGGAATTAAGAGCTGAAAAGTGGAACTTGAGTAGATTTAGAATAGTTTTTGTTGCTGCAGACTCGATGGGCCAAACAGCCTCTGGCAATGTATGATTTCATTATTTTATTTTGCAGGGTACTCCAATACCCCAGCTTGAAGGGCTATGCCCAAAGTCAACTCTCTTGTTCTTCAGATGCTGCCTGCCTGCTGAGCTTTTTCCAGCACCACGCTTTATCAATACCGACTTGTCCAGCACCTGCAGTCCTCACGGTAGTCCAGCTTGTTTAGTCTCTTACTTTCAAAACTACTTCTACACAAGCTATTCTCCAGACACAGATAATTAGAGATTTTGTCACCACTATAGAAATAAATACTGAAAATAGATGTCAAAAAAAATTACACAGATAGCAATCATGACAAAACACACCATATGAAAACAAAATAGCATATTTTCTGAGCAACACGACAGGCAATCACGTTTAATTATATGTAGCTCACATATATGAACACAAGATCAACTTCAGCACCTTTTTCAGCTAATACAAATTCCCTGAAAGGACGACATAATTGACAGATTTTCTATCTTCCATCAACTGAACAGTACGTCAAATTATGCTCAATTTTTTAATGGAAAACAATTTAAATTTGGCAAGTGGATACAGGATTTTCCATGAAACATCTTTAAACATTGTAATTTAGCAGCTTCACATGTACTTTAGAAGTTACTTCATGAAATAAAACCTGAAGAACTGTCATAATTTCCAACATATTTGGGTACAAAAAGACATGTATGTTTTCCCAGTAAAAGGCAATATTGCATAAAATTTGAAGTTTTGCTGGAGAGCTGCCAAAACGAATGTAAATCTATTTATGGAGAATCTATGTACGATGCATTTGCACATAACAAACAGGAAGGAAAATTTCGGTTAAATATCGCAAAACTAGGGTTTTGATATGTAATTAATTCTGTAGTTCCCATCTTGACAGGAAACTCTTTGTCTGTTTCTCCTTCTTTCCATGAAACCAATTCTAATTAACAAAGTATTTTCCTCCACAGTCTTCTCGATTGCTCAGGCTGTGGTCAGTATCCTCTCTGATGATTGCTACCACCCCCTTACTGCACATACTACTAAGTGGCAAAGACACAGAGGGCACAAAAAAAACAAAGTAACAGAGAAAAACGGAATGCTGATTACTGGAAGAGGTAGTTACCTAAGCTTACCAGAAAGAAAAAAAGGAATGTCTGTTTATACAGTGCACTTCACATCCTTAAAACACTCCAAGATATCTCAAAGCAAATTTATTATTCTTGAAGTACAACCAAATGTTGCTGTGATAGAAATAAGAGAACCAATTATTCTAACTTCCTATACACGGTAATTTGACAACTGATCAGATCATATGGTTTTGTTAGTATTGGCTTGGAGAATGCTGGCCAGTAAATTCAGCAAACCCATCAACACTCATTCCAACTGTTCCACAGGATCTTTTATATCTACCACAACAGAAAGAAAAAAAAAGTCTTATTGCTCTTTCAACAGGTAAACTCTTAAACGGTGCAATATTCTCTTAATGCTGCACAGAAGTATCAGACAAAATTGACAACTCAGACTGCAAAGAGGCTAAATCAATAACATTTTGATTTAGAGGCAAATTAGATCCAACTGAGCCAAGCTGACAACTAAACTCAAATTATGTGACAACGCAGATTTTTTAAAAACACAAAATTGCAATTCTTCACATAATTTAATTTAAATTGTTTTATTTTAGTTTCACAAATTATCAGGTGTGAAGTGTAATTGCTTAATGCAGACTCAAACAGACTTCACAAAATCTTGCAACATATACTTTAAGTGGTAAATAAATGCTTTTAAATATTATCACCTCCGGTTGGAGACTTTTCTCATATATATTCCCCTGCATTCCTATCCTACACTATCCTATCCTACAAACATCATTATTTACTTCTCCTTTAAAGGTTTTGGCCAAGAATCACAGATTCAGACATAAACAATACTTTCTTTACTTCTGTCACACAAGCTTACATATATACCAATAGAAAATTGACCAAGTTCAAGCTCTGCAGGAAATAAGGAATCCTAAATTCAACTTCTTAAGTGTAATCTGACATTTTGTGCGGTGTTCTCCCCATGATCTTCAGTGGCTCCACAATTTGAGCTAAGGATTAAGGAACAGAAACGGTTAGAAGCACGTGGCTTGTGGTTAACATTTTGTACACTTCCTGTTTGGTAATCCATGGTCGATAGGACTTAAATCCCATTTGTTTTTTTTGAAAGTTTAGGAGGCACGGCCAATAAGTTTGCAAACGACACCAGAATTGGTGGTATAGTCAACAGTAAAGAAGGTTATCTAAGATTACAAAGCAATCTTCATCAATTGGTCCAATGGACTGAGAAGTGGCAGATGGAGTTTAATTTGGATAAGTGTGAGGTATTGCATTTTGGTAAAACAAACAAGGGCAGAGCCCTGGGCAGTACTGTCGAATAGAGAGATTTCGGGGTTTATATACATAGTTTTCTGAAAGTTGCATCATATAGACAGGGTGCTTAAGGTGTGGAGCACACTTTCCTTCATTGCTCAGGCTATTGAATATAGGAGTTGGGACACCTTATGAGATTGTACGGGATGTTGGTGAGGCTCCTCTGGAGTACTGTGTACAGTTGTGGTCACTCTGCTATAGGAAGGATATTATAAAATTGGAGAGAACTCAAACTATTTACCAGGATGTTGTCAGGACTCGAGTGTTTGAGTTATAGTAAAGACTGGATAGGCTGGGGCAATTTTCACTGGAGCATAGGAGATTAAGGGATGATCTTATAGAGGTTTATAAAATCATGAGGGGCATAGATAAGGTGAACAGCAAAGTTTTAATCCCAAGGGTAGGGAGTTCAAAACTAGAACACCTATTTTTAAGGTGAAAGGAGAAAGATTTAAAAGGGACATGATGCAACCTTTTGGTTCATATGTAAAATGAACTGCCAGAGAAAGTAGTAGATGCAGGTACAGTTGCAATATTTAAAAAAGAACATTTGGACAGGTATACAAATAGGAGAGATTTAGAGGGATATGGGCCAAACACAGCCAAGTGGGACGAGCTTAGTTTCGGAAACTTTGTCAGCATTGATAACTTTGACCAAAGAGTCTGTTTCCATATGACTCTAATGAATTGTATTGAATTGAATTGAATTTATTGTCACGTGTGCTGAGGCACAGTGAAAAGCTTTGTCTTATGAGCAATACAGGCAGATCACATAGTTAAATATGCATGGATAAATAAATAGTTGATATACAGCAGTAAAATAAAAAAAACCTAGGTACAGGCGAATGCTGAGAGTTTGAGAGTCCATTCAGTATTCTAACAGTAGGGTAGAAACTGTTTCAAAACCAGCTGGTGCGTGTTCAGGTTTCTGTACCTTCTCCTCGATGGTAGAGGTTGTAGAAAGGTATTGCCAGGGTGGGATGGACCTTTGAGAATGCTGGCTGCCTTTCCTTGGCAGCGGGCCTGGTAGACGGATGGGAGGTTGGCCTTTGTGATTGTCTGGGCCGAGTTCACAACTCTGTAACAGTCTCTGATCTTGAATGATACAGTTACCATACCAGGTACTGATACTTCCAGACAGAATGCTCCCGATGGCGCACTGAGAAAAGTTGGTAAGGGTATTCGCCGACATGCCACATTTTCTCAGATGCCTAAGGAAGAGGAGATGTTGCTGGGTCTTTGTAACCAATGTGTCCTCAGAATACAACAGGATCATGACCAGATGGGCCAATGGACTGAGAAGTGGCAGATGGAGTTTAATTCAGATAAATGCGAGGTGCTGCATTTTGGAAAAGCAAATCTTAGCAAGACTTGTACATTTAATGGTAAGGTCCTGTCTCCTTCCTATCGGAAAGATGTTGTGAAATTTGAAAGGGTTCAGAAAAGATTTACAAGGATGTTGCCAGGGTTGGCGGATTTGAGCAATAGGGAGAGGCTGAATAGGCTGGGGCTGTTTTCCCTGGAGTGTCAGAGGCTGAGGGGTGACCTTATAGAGGTTTACAAAATTATGAGGGGCATGGATAGGATAAATAGACAAGTCTTTTCCCTGGGGGTGGGGGAGTCCAGAACTAGAGGGCATAGGTTTAGGGTGAGAGGGGAAAGATATAAAAGAGACCTGAGGGGCAACTTTTTCAGGCAGAGGGTGGTACGTGTACGGAATGAGCTGCCAGAGGATGTGGTGGAGGCTGGTACAATTGCAACATTTAAGAGGCATTTGGATGGGTATATGAATAGGAAGGGTTTGGAGGGAAATGGGCCAGGTGCTGGCAGGTGGGACTAGATTGGGTTGGGATATCTGGTCGGCGTGAACAAGTTGGACCGAAAGGTCTGTTTCCATGCTGTACATCTCTATGACTCTATGACATGAACGCTCCAAGAAAGCTTGTTGTTGATGACCACTCCCAGGAGCTTGACACACTGCACTCATTCTACCTCTGTGTTGTTAATGTGTGGGGGAGCATGAGTAACATCCCGCCAAAAGTCAATAATGAGTTCCTTGGTTTTGTTGGCATTGAGAGCTAGGTTGTTCTCAGTGCACTATTTTTCCAGGTCTTCCACCTCCCGTCTGTAGTCTGTTTCATCGCCATCTGAGATTCAACTGACTATGGTGGTGTCATCAGCAAACTTGTAAATGGCATTTGTCTGGTATTTGACAACGCAGTCATGGGTACACAGCGAGCACAGTAGGGGGCTGAGTAAGCACCCCTGGGGGGCTCCAATGTTGAGTGTTAGTGAGGATGGAAATATTGCCCCCAATCTTCACTGATTGTGGCCTGTGGGTCAGGAAACAGAGAATCCAGTTGCAGAGTGGGCCTTAGTCTAAGATCACTAAATTTAGTAATCAGTCTCGAGGGGATAACAGTGTTGAAGGTTAAACTGTAGTCAATGAGTAGGATTCTTATGTAGCTGTTCAACATGTTCTAGGGCGGAATGAAGGGCAAGTAATATGGCATCTGACGTGGATCTGTTGGTCCGATAGGCAAATTGGAGTGGGTCAAGAGTAGTGGGGAGGTTGGAGTTGATTAATGCCATGACCAGCCTTTCAAAGCACTTCATGACCACTGACGTTAGGGCCACTGGGACATACTGCATGAGCCTTCTTCGGAACAGAGATGATGTTGGCCCTTTTGAAACAGGCAGGGACAGTGCCCTGCTGCAGGGAGGTTGAAGATATCAGAGAAGACCTCTGCCAGTTGATCTGCCTATGCTCTGAGTGCATGGCCTGGTACTCCATCTGATCCCATTGCTTTCTTTGGATTCACACAAAGGAAAACTAACCTGATTTCTGATGCAATGACTTTGGGGTAGGTTTGTCAGGACCGGTCAGAATAGGTGCTACCTCTCCGCTGAAATTCTGCTCAAAGCGGGCATAGAAGGCATTAAGATAGTCTGGGAGGGATATATCATCATCTGCTACCTCGCATTGCCTCTTTTTAGAACCCGTGATGTCATTCAATCCTTGCCATAGTCACCGGGTGTCTGTCTGGGTCTTCAGTTTGGATCGGTATTGGTCCTTGGCTGTCTTAAAGGCTCTGCGAAGGTCATACTTGACAGTGCTCATGCCAGAGTTAAAAGGTATAGGTTTCAGAACTGGTTAGGCAAATTGAGTCCAAAAAGCTTGGCTGACAATCCAATACAAATGCTGAGCAAGTGCTGCACTGTTGGAGGGGCCATTGTGATACGCGCAAGTCCCAACTGCCCTCTCTGATGGTCATAAAAATTTCACATTACTATTTCCAAGAGGAAAAGGCAAGTTCTCCCCGATATCCTTTACAATCAACACACGAACATAAAATCTGGTAATTTTTATTTTCTGTTTGTGGAAGTATACTCTTTGAAATATTGTGCTTCCTTCAGTGATGGTTACATTCCTCAAGAATTGTTTTATCTTTTAGGCACTTTGGGACATTGTAAGATCATGAAAGTTATTTGACTGCGCTGCTTTCATTCCAAACCAAGCGGTGCTTACACTCAAGCTAATTAGAATGGCAGTTTTTAAACTGAATCTATTATCAAAATCTGTCATTCAAACCAGGATAAGGAGAGGTATCTGGACATTGTTTCCATGAGACAGTCAGACACCCTTTAGATTAATTATAACAATGTTGGTCCTCAGTTAGGGACAGGGGTGTGACTTCAAGTAAGGCAGAGACTCCACCAGTGCCTTTGTCCAACACGTAAGAGGTTCTTGCTCCCATCTGAACAAGGACACAGACTGGAGGGAAGATGAGCGAATTGACCACAGAACCGTAGTCCAGAGCACCCTTCAAGTGGGAAGAGACAAGGAAACTGTCATACTGATAGGTGCTATCATAGGGGAATAGATATTTTTCTCTGCAGCTAAGACAGAAGGTCCTGAAGTAGCCTTCTATTCCATACATGGTGCCAAGGTTCAGGATGTCACTTCTTTGCTGAATAAGAAAGTGAATTGGAAGAAGTCCATGTACATACCAACAACAGAACGAGAAAAGAGATTTTGCTGAGAGTTTATGAGCAACTAGAGGTTAAATGAGAAAGCAATAATCTCCACAGAATAAAATGCGTTGCTCAAAGACCGATGCGGGAAAAATACATTCTGACTCACAGGACACTGGCACCAGTCCTGGGCTTCATTTGAACGATGCTGGATCAGTGTCCTGGCAAATCATGTCACTATGGTGTAGATAAGGCTTTAAACTAAATTAGTTTGGGGTGGGAGGGGGGGAGGGGGAGATTCTATTGAAGGGAAGTTTAAAAAAATTAAAGAGAGGGGGTGAAGGTTCAGAGTAATGAAAAGGGGAGAGAATATCCAAATGCGAGAGAAAATAACAGTGCAGCAAAAATTAGAACCAAAATAGCACTGGGAGAAATGAGCTTAAGACTCTTTATCTGAGCATATACAGCACTTGTAACAGAGAGCAGAAGTAAGAAATAAATGATTGTGACATGGCAGCCAGTAGAGAGATGTTCCAGAGTGACCTAGGCTGGGAACTCAATATTCAAGGGTACTTGATATTCTGGAAGGATAGGAAAAAAGAAAAAGGAAGCTTTGCAAATCAACGCAGTATACAGCAGAGCTATACATTCAATAGCTGTACATGATACGCAATTAGTTTGGGTGGAAATAAGCAATATCTAGGAAAGAAGTCATGAGTAGGAGTTGTCTTTTGGCCCTCAGAGAGCTGCATCACGATAGGACAAGTATAATTTAGGTAATCATGAGGTATGTAAGAAGGGTAACAATGGTCATAGGTGATTTTAACTTACATATTGACTGGACAAATCAGATGTGAAAAATAGCGTGGAAGACTAATTTATAGAGCTTATCAGGGATGGTTTCTTGTAGTACATTGCAGAACCTACTCAGGAACCAGCTACTTTAGATCTACTGAGGTGGGATGAACAAGAAATCACTTAGTTCATGATCCACAACAAGGCAGAATTTCAAATTCAATTTGAGGAACAGCAACTCTAGTCTCAAACCAGTGTCCTCAACTGAAATAAGGACAAATAAAGGAGGTAAGAATGAGTTATTTAAAGTGGGCTAGAAAAACAGTCCATCAGTAAATGAACAGTGGTAGATGTTTAAGCAGGCATTTCATAATGCGCCATCACCACTTTAGTCATTGCTATTGATAAAATATCCCACAGAACAACTCGATTCTTTGGAGAATTTGCATTGGTCATTAACAGAGAGTTCCTCTTCTTGTAATTGCTTTAATACTGCAAACAATCTATGATGCTCTTCAATTATTGCTCAATAGGTCAGTAGTCATCAATATAGCCTATGACTCTGCAAATACTGTGCAAGGGTGTATTCTGCTTGTCCTGCCTAGTCAAGTTGTCTATGAGCTACCCAAATTTCAAGAATGTGATTAGTCTTGGGGACTATATCCATGCAGAAATACCACTCTTCGGTTGTGTTTTGGGATATAACACCCATTCTTATCTTTTGCACAAGTTGGCTCTCAACTTGTTTCATTAGGGGATGGTCCAAGATCCTGGCATTAGTAGTACTTCAGTGATTATTGTATTCTACTCTAATATGTGCTGCGCCACATTCTGCAAGATTTTTGTACCATACCTTGAATGTTAAGTGAGATATTCTCTGGATCACGTAGTTGAACTTCTACTGGCTATAGTTAATATTCTGTCAAAGTGTAAAATCTCTATTTTCTGACATCTGTTCCCATATCTAACTTAAAACTGGTGAAATGCTCATTGAGGTAAATGTGAACTTGCCCAAATCTGATTAAGTCAATGGAAAAAGACTTTGGATTTGTCTTCTGTTGGAGATGGTCTACCTCAATTACCTTTATAATTCATTAGTCTTTGCACATGACTGTCTTCTTTTGAAATATTTTCTCAAATTGACCTACAGATTCACAAAAAAAAATGCATGTTTCACAAATGATTTCTTTGCTCCACAGCTTCAGCAAGGATTTTGTATATGCTGCCTGTGCTGGTAAAGAACACTGAACAGCATATGAACGGGCACATCAGCTTATGCTGTTGTGCCAAACATGACATTAAATTTACCTAATCCTTTCTGCCGATCCTTGGTTTATGTCCCTCCATTTCTTGCACATTAAATGCGCTTATTTAAAAGTCCTTTTAACACCACTATCGTATCTGCCTCCCCGGCAACGCATTCCAGACCCTTACCACTTTGAAAAGAAAAATTTATCCCTCGTGTCTCCTTTTAACTTTCCCCCTCTCACCTTAAATGCATTTCAACTCTGTCAAAAAGATTCTGACTGTCAACTCCATTCATGCATCTCAATTTTAGACTTCTATTGAGTCTCCTCTCAGCCTCCACCACTCCAGAGAAAACACCAGAGTTTTTCTAATGTCTCCTCATAGCTCATACCCTCTTATTTAAGCATCATCCTGATAAACCTATTCTGCTCCCTCTCCAAAGATTCCACATCGTTCCTATAATGCAGCGACTGGATTTAAATGTATTACTTTTGTTGTTAATTTTTTATTGATTTTTCTCCAAAAGAATGATAGCATAACAAGGTCCAATCATAAGGAATAAACAACTGTAAACAAAACTCCAAATCCCCTTCCCCATGGCATATACCTTCCCCAAAATACAAAGAAAAAGTAATGACAAACAACCCTCATAAATATAAACATACACAAAGCACAAAACCATAATAAATTAGATCAGCAGTAAGATAACTACATTAGCAAAAGAAAAAAAAACACCACAACAGAAGATACATCAGTCTGGATCAGTTAAAAAGATAACACCCTTAACATAAGAAAATGGTTCCAGAGTTTTGTAAATTTGTTCAAGGAACCAGATAAGGATAATCTAATCTTTTATAATTTAAGAAAGTATCGCACATCTCTAATCCAATGTGCATGAGTGGACGGAATTAGGGATTTTCATTTTAACAATATCAATCTTCTAGCTAATAGGGCAGTGAATGTTATAATGTCTTTCTTAGAGGAAGAAAGATTAGGTAAAGAGGGTGACACCCCAAACAAAGCAGAAATAGAATTAGGAGTAAGATTTTCATGAGATACCTTCGGTAAGGTTCAAAGATATATCAGTCCACTCACGACTTAAAAAAAGGGCAAAGTCAAAACACTTGCACATAATTTACTGGGGTTTGTTGACACCGATCACAGGACAGAGACACCTCCTCAAATATTTTTGCAAGTCGAGCTTTAGTTTAATGGGTGTGGTGCAGAATCTTGCATTGAATAAAACAATGTTTTGCACAGATAGAAATTCTTTGCACCCTTTTAAAGTCTCATTCCACACATCAGGCAGAATTACATCTTCCAAATCTGCCTCCCAGAATCTGAGCATACATTATATGGATGTTTGAATAAATAGCTGAAATAGCCCCATTTAATGAAGAAAGCAGATCTAGAAAGACATCAAAACCAGAAAGATTAGCAAGGGCAGGAAAACCTGAAATGAACTACAGACAAAATTGCAAACTTCAAAGTATTTGAAGTAGTGGCTTTTAGGAAGTGAAAACCTATCAACTAATTGTTGAAAAGATGCAAAAATGCCATTAATATATAAATCTTTCAGTTTTATTCCTAACTTAGCCCAAGCAGAAAAGTCATTGTCCACTAAAGATGGCAGAAAAGTATGATTTTCCGCCAATGACGCCTTAGTAGAAAATGATCGAAAGCCAGTGGCGTCTAAATTGAAACCAAATTTTAAGACAGGATGAAACAATTACATTGTTCGTGTAAATAGAAGTTGACGAAAGGAGAGGTGAATACAATAAAGCCTTCAATGTCACTGAATGGGTGGAATTTGCCTCAATAGTCAACCAATTTGGAAGAGCTTTAAGATTCTCATATTAGAGCTAATACTTCAAATTTCTAATGTTTGCTGCCCAATACTAAAACAAAACATCGGCAGCGCCAATCCACCTGGTATCTTTGAGTCTGTAACAATTGTTTGTGACCTAGTAGTTTTTTTTATTTCAAGTAAATTCAAAAATGAGACTACCTACTTTATGGAAAAAGAGGGAGAAAATAGTATGCATTGAAATAAATAAGAACAGTGAAAAATTGTTTATTTTAATGGAATGAATTCTAGCACCAGAGAAGTTAAGGAGAGACCATAGTTTGAAGTCTCGTTTGTACCAGTAATGGTTCAAAATGTTTCCTGTACAAATTGCCTTGTGTATCTGCCATGTGTACACCAAGATAAACAAAACTAGAGATGGCAATTTTAAATGATAATAAGCCTGCCAGGGAATAATTTGATAGCAAATATCTGACTTCTGCTAAAATTCAATATATACCCAGAAAACATACTGAAAGTTTCTAAAATTAAAAGTGCGGTGGGAATGGAGAGAGATACATTCAAGACAAATAGCAAAATGTCATCTGCATTGAGGGCAACCTTTAACTCCACACCATTTCTAGTAATGCCAGAGACAGGCCAATAGACTGAGGTTCAATTACAATGGCAAACAGCAGTGGATTCAAAGAACAGCCTTGTCGAGTGGAACGATAAAGATAGAAATAATCAGAATTCACTTTATTGGCCCTAATAGAGGCCTGTGTGATGCATAGAGTAGTTTGACCCAAGAAATAATTTTTTTTCCCCAAAGTCACATTTCTCCAAAGTCAAAAACAAAGATAATTCCATTCCACTCTATCAAAT